>NC_079156.1:2700000-3000000 GCF_947563725.1 Argiope bruennichi
AGGATTTGGAATGATTCATAGTAACTCTATGCATAATGGCGAAATAAAGATAAAATTTATTTAAAAAAAAGAAAAATTATAAATTATTTGTCGATCTCGAGATTCGAACAGAAGACCAGCAAAATACAATGACACACCCTGCCGATCTAGCCACCAAGACGCGTACCTCGAGAGCTTCTGAAGGGTTAAAGATTCTCATTACGACTCGGCAATAAGTTTTAAGTATTGTGTAAATCTCGTCTTAAAAGCACAATGCTAAGAATATTAAGAGATTCTGCGCATGTGCGGGAACTTGACTCTTAAAATTCCGATAAAATATAGAAATATTTTAAATTTATAATATTGTTTTGAAATATATGATTTGGAATGATTCATAGTAACTCTATGAATAATGGAGAAATAAAGATAAAATTTATTTAAAAAAAAGAAAAATTATAAAATCTTTGTCGATCTCGAGATTCGAACAGAAGACAGCAAAATACAATGACACACCCTGCCGATCTAGCCACCAAGACGCGTACCTCGAGACCTTCTGAAGGGTCAAAGATTCTCATTACGACTCGGCAATAAGTTTTAAGTATTGTGTAAATCTGGTTTTAAAAGCACAAAGCTAAGAATATTAATTGATTCTGCGCATGTGCGGGAACTTGACTCTTAAAATTCCGATAAAATATAGAAATATTTTAAATTTATAATATTGTTTTGAAATATATGATTTGGAATGATTCATAGAAACTCTATGAATAATGGAGAAATAAAGATAAAAATTATTTTTAAAAAAGAAAAATTATAAATTATTTGTCGATCTCGAGATACGAACAGAAGACAGCAAAATACAATGACACACCCTGCCGATCTAGCCACCAAGACTCGTACCCCGAGAGCTTCTGAAGGGTCAAAGATTCTCATTACGACTCGGCAATAAGTTTTAAGTATTGTATAAATCTGGTTTTAAAAGCACAATGCTAAGAATATTAATAGATTCTGCGCATGTGCGGGAACTAGACTCTTAAAATTCCGATAAAATATAGAAATATTTTAAATTTATAATATTGTTTTGAAATATATGATTTGGAATGATTCATAGAAACTCCATGAATAATGGAGAAATAAAGATAAAAATTATTTTAAAAAAAGAAAAATTATAAATTATTTGTCGATCACGAGATACGAACAGAAGACAGCAAAATACAATGACACACCCTGCCGATCTAGCCACCAAGACGCGTACCTCGAGAGCTTCTGAAGGGTTAAAGATTCTCATTACGACTCGGCAATAAGTTTTAAGTATTGTGTAAATCTCGTCTTAAAAGCACAATGCTAAGACTATTAAGAGATTCTGCGCATGTGCGGGAACTTGACTCTTAAAATTCCGATAAAATATAGAAATATTTTAAATTTATAATATTGTTTTGAAATATATGATTTGGAATGATTCATAGTAACTCTATGAATAATGGAGAAATAAAGATAAAATTTATTTAAAAAAAAGAAAAATTATAAAATCTTTGTCGATCTCGAGATTCGAACAGAAGACAGCAAAATACAATGACACACCCTGCCGATCTAGCCACCAAGACGCGTACCTCGAGACCTTCTGAAGGGTCAAAGATTCTCATTACGACTCGGCAATAAGTTTTAAGTATTGTGTAAATCTGGTTTTAAAAGCACAAAGCTAAGAATATTAATTGATTCTGCGCATGTGCGGGAACTTGACTCTTAAAATTCCGATAAAATATAGAAATATTTTAAATTTATAATATTGTTTTGAAATATATGATTTGGAATGATTCATAGAAACTCTATGAATAATGGAGAAATAAAGATAAAAATTATTTTTAAAAAAGAAAAATTATAAATTATTTGTCGATCTCGAGATACGAACCGAAGACAGCAAAATACAATGACACACCCTGCCGATCTAGCCACCAAGACTCGTACCCCGAGAGCTTCTGAAGGGTCAAAGATTCTCATTACGACTCGGCAATAAGTTTTAAGTATTGTATAAATCTGGTTTTAAAAGCACAATGCTAAGAATATTAATAGATTCTGCGCATGTGCGGGAACTAGACTCTTAAAATTCCGATAAAATATAGAAATATTTTAAATTTATAATATTGTTTTGAAATATATGATTTGGAATGATTCATAGAAACTCCATGAATAATGGAGAAATAAAGATAAAAATTATTTTAAAAAAAGAAAAATTATAAATTATTTGTCGATCACGAGATACGAACAGAAGACAGCAAAATACAATGACACACCCTGCCGATCTAGCCACCAAGACGCGTACCTCGAGAGCTTCTGAAGGGTTAAAGATTCTCATTACGACTCGGCAATAAGTTTTAAGTATTGTGTAAATCTCGTCTTAAAAGCACAATGCTAAGAATATTAAGAGATTCTGCGCATGTGCGGGAACTTGACTCTTAAAATTCCGATAAAATATAGAAATATTTTAAATTTATAATATTGTTTTGAAATATATGATTTGGAATGATTCATAGTAACTCTATGAATAATGGAGAAATAAAGATAAAATTTATTTAAAAAAAAGAAAAATTATAAAATCTTTGTCGATCTCGAGATTCGAACAGAAGACAGCAAAATACAATGACACACCCTGCCGATCTAGCCACCAAGACGCGTACCTCGAGACCTTCTGAAGGGTCAAAGATTCTCATTACGACTCGGCAATAAGTTTTAAGTATTGTGTAAATCTGGTTTTAAAAGCACAAAGCTAAGAATATTAATTGATTCTGCGCATGTGCGGGAACTTGACTCTTAAAATTCCGATAAAATATAGAAATATTTTAAATTTATAATATTGTTTTGAAATATATGATTTGGAATGATTCATAGTAACTCTATGAATAATGGAGAAATAAAGATAAAATTTATTTAAAAAAAAGAAAAATTATAAAATCTTTGTCGATCTCGAGATTCGAACAGAAGACAGCAAAATACAATGACACACCCTGCCGATCTAGCCACCAAGACGCGTACCTCGAGACCTTCTGAAGGGTCAAAGATTCTCATTACGACTCGGCAATAAGTTTTAAGTATTGTGTAAATCTGGTTTTAAAAGCACAAAGCTAAGAATATTAATTGATTCTGCGCATGTGCGGGAACTTGACTCTTAAAATTCCGATAAAATATAGAAATATTTTAAATTTATAATATTGTTTTGAAATATATGATTTGGAATGATTCATAGAAACTCTATGAATAATGGAGAAATAAAGATAAAAATTATTTTTAAAAAAGAAAAATTATAAATTATTTGTCGATCTCGAGATACGAACCGAAGACAGCAAAATACAATGACACACCCTGCCGATCTAGCCACCAAGACTCGTACCCCGAGAGCTTCTGAAGGGTCAAAGATTCTCATTACGACTCGGCAATAAGTTTTAAGTATTGTATAAATCTGGTTTTAAAAGCACAATGCTAAGAATATTAATAGATTCTGCGCATGTGCGGGAACTAGACTCTTAAAATTCCGATAAAATATAGAAATATTTTAAATTTATAATATTGTTTTGAAATATATGATTTGGAATGATTCATAGAAACTCCATGAATAATGGAGAAATAAAGATAAAAATTATTTTAAAAAAAGAAAAATTATAAATTATTTGTCGATCACGAGATACGAACAGAAGACAGCAAAATACAATGACACACCCTGCCGATCTAGCCACCAAGACGCGTACCTCGAGAGCTTCTGAAGGGTTAAAGATTCTCATTACGACTCGGCAATAAGTTTTAAGTATTGTGTAAATCTCGTCTTAAAAGCACAATGCTAAGAATATTAAGAGATTCTGCGCATGTGCGGGAACTTGACTCTTAAAATTCCGATAAAATATAGAAATATTTTAAATTTATAATATTGTTTTGAAATATATGATTTGGAATGATTCATAGTAACTCTATGAATAATGGAGAAATAAAGATAAAATTTATTTAAAAAAAAGAAAAATTATAAAATCTTTGTCGATCTCGAGATTCGAACAGAAGACAGCAAAATACAATGACACACCCTGCCGATCTAGCCACCAAGACGCGTACCTCGAGACCTTCTGAAGGGTCAAAGATTCTCATTACGACTCGGCAATAAGTTTTAAGTATTGTGTAAATCTGGTTTTAAAAGCACAAAGCTAAGAATATTAATTGATTCTGCGCATGTGCGGGAACTTGACTCTTAAAATTCCGATAAAATATAGAAATATTTTAAATTTATAATATTGTTTTGAAATATATGATTTGGAATGATTCATAGAAACTCTATGAATAATGGAGAAATAAAGATAAAAATTATTTTTAAAAAAGAAAAATTATAAATTATTTGTCGATCTCGAGATACGAACAGAAGACAGCAAAATACAATGACAAACCCTGCCGATCTAGCCACCAAGACGCGTACCCCGAGAGCTTCTGAAGGGTCAAAGATTCTCATTACGACTCGGCAATAAGTTTTAAGTATTATGTAAATCTGGTTTTAAAAGCACAAAGCTAAGAATATTAATAGATTCTGCGCATGTGCGGGAACTTGACTCTTAAATTTCCTATAAAATATAGAAATATTTTAAATTTATAATATTGTTTTGAAATATATGATTTGGAATGATTCATAGTAACTCTATGAATAATGGAAAAATAAAGATAAAAATTATTTAAAAAAAAGAAAAATTATAAATTATTTGTCGATCTCGAGGTTCGAACAGAAGACCAGCAAAATACAATGACACACCCTGCCGATCTAGCCACCAAGACTCGTACCTCGAGAGCTTCTGAAGGGTCAAAGATTCTCATTACGACTCGGCAATAAGTTTTAAGTATTGTGTAAATCTGGTTTTAAAAGCGCAATGCTAAGAATATTAATAGATTCTGCGCATGTGCGGGAACTTGACTCTTAAAATTCCGATAAAATATAGAAATATATTAGATTTATAATATTGTTTTGAAATATATGATTTGGAATGATTCATAGTAACTCTATGAATATTGGAGAAATAAAGATAAAAATTATTTAAAAAAAAGAAAAATTATAAATTATTTGTCGATCTCGAGATACGAACAGAAGACAGCAAAATACAATGACACAACCTGCCGATCTAGCCACCAAGACTCGTCCTTCGAGAGCTTCTGAAGTGTCAAAGATTCTCATTACGACTCGGCAATAAGTTTTAAGTATTGTATAAATCTGGTTTTAAAAGCACAATGCTAAGAATATTAATAGATTCTGCGCATGTGCGGGAACTAGACTCTTAAAATACCGATAAAATATAGAAATATTTTAAATTTATAATATTGTTTTGAAATATATGATTTGGAATGATTCATAGTAACTCTATGAATAATGGAGAAATAAAGATAAAATTTATTTAAAAAAAAGAAAAATTATAAATTATTTGTCGATCTCGAGATTCGAACAGAAGACCAGCAAAATACAATGACACACCTTGCCGATCTAGCCACCAAGACTCGTCCCTCGAGAGCTTCTGAAATGTCAAAGATTGTCATTACGACTCGGCATTAAGTTTTAAGTATTGTGTAAATCTGGTTTTAAAAGCACAATGCTAAGAATATTAATAGATTCTGCGCATATGCGGGAACTTCACTCTTAAAATTCCGATAAAATATAGAAATATTTTAAATTTATAATATTGTTTTGAAATATATGATTTGGAATGATTCATAGAAACTGTATGAATAATGGAGAAATAAAGATAAAAATTATTTAAAAAAAAGAACAATTATAAATTATTTGTCGATCTCGAGATACGAACAGAAGACAGCAAAATACAATGACACACCCTGCCGATCTAGCCACCAAGACGCGTACCTCGAGAGCTTCTGAAGGGTCAAAGTTTCTCATTACGACTCGGCAATAAGTTTTAAGTATTGTATAAATCTGGTTTTAAAAGCACAATGCTAAGAATATTAATAGATTCTGCGCATGTGCGGGAACTAGACTCTTAAAATTCCGATAAAATATAGAAATATTTTAAATTTATAATATTGTTTTGAAATATATGATTTGGAATGATTCATAGAAACTCCATGAATAATGGAGAAATAAAGATAAAAATTATTTTAAAAAAAGAAAAATTATAAATTATTTGTCGATCACGAGATACGAACAGAAGACAGCAAAATACAATGACACACCCTGCCGATCTAGCCACCAAGACGCGTACCTCGAGAGCTTCTGAAGGGTTAAAGATTCTCATTACGACTCGGCAATAAGTTTTAAGTATTGTGTAAATCTCGTCTTAAAAGCACAATGCTAAGAATATTAAGAGATTCTGCGCATGTGCGGGAACTTGACTCTTAAAATTCCGATAAAATATAGAAATATTTTAAATTTATAATATTGTTTTGAAATATATGATTTGGAATGATTCATAGAAACTCTATGAATAATGGAGAAATAAAGATAAAAATTATTTTAAAAAAAGAAAAATTATAAATTATTTGTTGATCTCGAGATACGAACAGAAGACAGCAAAATACAATGACACACCCTGCCGATCTAGCCACCAAGACGCGTACCCCGAGAGCTTCTGAAGGGTCAAAGATTCTCATTACGACTCGGCAATAAGTTTTAAGTATTATGTAAATCTGGTTTTAAAAGCACAAAGCTAAGAATATTAATAGATTCTGCGCATGTGCGGGAACTTGACTCTTAAATTTCCTATAAAATATAGAAATATTTTAAATTTATAATATTGTTTTGAAATATATGATTTGGAATGATTCATAGTAACTCTATGAATAATGGAAAAATAAAGATAAAAATTATTTTAAAAAAAAGAAAAATTATAAAATCATTGTCGATCTCGAGATTCGAACAGAAGACCAGCAAAATACAATGACATACCCTGCCCATCTAGCCACCAAGACGCGTACCTCGAGAGCTTCTGAAGGGTCAAAGATTCTCATTACGACTCGGCAATAAGTTTTAAGAATTGTGTAAACCTGGTTTTAAAAGCACAATGCTAAGAATATTAATAGATTCTGCGCATGTGCGGGAACTTGACTCTTAAAATTCCGATAAAATATAGATATATTTAAATTTATAATATTGTTTTGAAATATAGGATTTGGAATGATTCATAGTAACTCTATGCATAATGGCGAAATAAAGATAAAATTTATTTAAAAAAAAGAAAAATTATAAATTATTTGTCGATCTCGAGATTCGAACAGAAGACCAGCAAAATACAATGACACACCCTGCCGATCTAGCCACCAAGACGCGTACCTCGAGAGCTTCTGAAGGGTTAAAGATTCTCATTACGACTCGGCAATAAGTTTTAAGTATTGTGTAAATCTCGTCTTAAAAGCACAATGCTAAGAATATTAAGAGATTCTGCGCATGTGCGGGAACTTGACTCTTAAAATTCCGATAAAATATAGAAATATTTTAAATTTATAATATTGTTTTGAAATATATGATTTGGAATGATTCATAGTAACTCTATGAATAATGGAGAAATAAAGATAAAATTTATTTAAAAAAAAGAAAAATTATAAAATCTTTGTCGATCTCGAGATTCGAACAGAAGACAGCAAAATACAATGACACACCCTGCCGATCTAGCCACCAAGACGCGTACCTCGAGACCTTCTGAAGGGTCAAAGATTCTCATTACGACTCGGCAATAAGTTTTAAGTATTGTGTAAATCTGGTTTTAAAAGCACAAAGCTAAGAATATTAATTGATTCTGCGCATGTGCGGGAACTTGACTCTTAAAATTCCGATAAAATATAGAAATATTTTAAATTTATAATATTGTTTTGAAATATATGATTTGGAATGATTCATAGAAACTCTATGAATAATGGAGAAATAAAGATAAAAATTATTTTAAAAAAAGAAAAATTATAAATTATTTGTCGATCTCGAGATACGAACAGAAGACAGCAAAATACAATGACACACCCTGCCGATCTAGCCACCAAGACGCGTACCCCGAGAGCTTCTGAAGGGTCAAAGATTCTCATTACGACTCGGCAATAAGTTTTAAGTATTATGTAAATCTGGTTTTAAAAGCACAAAGCTAAGAATATTAATAGATTCTGCGCATGTGCGGGAACTTGACTCTTAAATTTCCTATAAAATATAGAAATATTTTAAATTTATAATATTGTTTTGAAATATATGATTTGGAATGATTCATAGTAACTCTATGAATAATGGAAAAATAAAGATAAAAATTATTTAAAAAAAAAGAAAAATTATAAAATCATTGTCGATCTCGAGATTCGAACAGAAGACCAGCAAAATACAATGACATACCCTGCCCATCTAGCCACCAAGACGCGTACCTCGAGAGCTTCTGAAGGGTCAAAGATTCTCATTACGACTCGGCAATAAGTTTTAAGAATTGTGTAAACCTGGTTTTAAAAGCACAATGCTAAGAATATTAATAGATTCTGCGCATGTGCGGGAACTTGACTCTTAAAATTCCGATAAAATATAGATATATTTAAATTTATAATATTGTTTTGAAATATAGGATTTGGAATGATTCATAGTAACTCTATGCATAATGGCGAAATAAAGATAAAGTTTATTTAAAAAAAAGAAAAATTATAAATTATTTGTCGATCTCGAGATTCGAACAGAAGACCAGCAAAATACAATGACACACCCTGCCGATCTAGCCACCAAGACTCGTACCTCGAGAGCTTCTGAAGGGTCAAAGATTCTCATTATGACTCGGCAATAAGTTTTAAGTATTGTGTATATCTGGTTTTAAAAGCACAAAGCTAAGAATATTAATTGATTCTGCGCATGTGCGGGAACTTGACTCTTAAAATTCCGATAAAATATAGAAATATTTTAAATTTATAATATTGTTTTGAAATATATGATTTGGATTGATTCATAGTAACTCTATGAATAATAGAGAAATAAAGATAAAATTTATTTAAAAAAAAGAAAAATTATAAAATCTTTGTCGATCTCGAGATTCGAACAGAAGACCAGCAAAATACAATGACACACCCTGCCGATCTAGCCACCAAGACGCGTACCTCGAGACCTTCTGAAGGGTCAAAGATTCTCATTACGACTCGGCAATAAGTTTTAAGTATTGTGTAAATCTGGTTTTCAAAGCACAAAGCTATGAATATTAATAGATTCTACGCATGTGCGGGAACTTGACTCTTAAAATTCCGATAAAATATAGAAATATTTTAAATTTATAATATTGTTTTGAAATATATGATTTGGAATGATTCATAGTAACTCTATGAATAATGGAGAAATATAGATAAAATTTATTTAAAAAAAAGAAAAATTATAAAATCTTTGTCGATCTCGAGATTCGAACAGAAGACCAGCAAAATACAATGACACACCCTGCCGATCTAGCCACCAAGACGCGTACCTCCAGACCTTCTGAAGGGTCAAAGATTCTCATTACGACTCGGCAATAAGTTTTAAGTATTGTGTATATCTGGTTTTAAAAGAACAAAGCTAAGAATATTAATTGATTCTGCGCATGTGCGGGAACTTGACTCTTAAAATTCCGATAAAATATAGAAATATTTTAAATTTATAATATTGTTTTGAAATATATGATTTGGATTGATTCATAGTAACTCTATGAATAATAGAGAAATAAAGATAAAATTTATTTAAAAAAAAGAAAAATTATAAAATCTTTGTCGATCTCGAGATTCGAACAGAAGACCAGCAAAATACAATGACACACCCTGCCGATCTAGCCACCAAGACGCGTACCTCGAGACCTTCTGAAGGGTCAAAGATTCTCATTACGACTCGGCAATAAGTTTTAAGTATTGTGTAAATCTGGTTTTCAAAGCACAAAGCTATGAATATTAATTGATTCTGCGCATGTGCGGGAACTTGACTCTTAAAATTCCGATAAAATATAGAAATATTTTAAATTTATAATATTGTTTTGAAATATATGATTTGGAATGATTCATAGTAACTCTATGAATAATGGAAAAATAAAGATAAAAATTATTTAAAAAAAAAGAAAAATTATAAAATTTTTGTCGATCTCGAGATTCGAACAGAAGACCAGCAAAATACAATGACACACCCTGCCCATCTAGCCACCAAGACGCGTACCTCGAGAGCTTCTGAAGGGTCAAAGATTCTCATTATGACTCGGCAATAAGTTTTAAGTATTGTGTAAATCTGGTTTTAAAAGCACAATGCTAAGAATATTAATAGATTCTGCGCATGTGCGCGAACTTGACTCTTAAAATTCCGATAAAATATAGAAATATTTTAAATTTATAATATTGTTTTGAAATATATGATTTGGAATGATTCATAGTAACTCTATGAATAATTGAGAAATATAGATAAAATTTATTTAAAAAAAAGAAAAATTATAAAATCTATGTCGATCTCGAGATTCGAACAGAAGACCAGCAAAATACAATGACACACCCTGCGGATCTAGCCACCAAGACTCGTCCCTCGAGAGCTTCTGAAGTGTCAGAGATTCTCATTACGACTCGGCAATAAGTTTTAAGTATTGTGTAAATCTGGTCTTAAAAGCACAATGCTAAGAATATTAATTGATTCTGCACATGTGCGGGAACTTGACTCTTAAAATTCCGATAAAATATAGAAATATTTTAAATTTATAATATTGTTTTGAAATATATGATTTGGAATGATTCATAGTAACTCTATGAATAATGGAGAAATATAGATAAAATTTATTTAAAAAAAAGAAAAATTATAAAATCTTTGTCGATCTCGAGATTCGAACAGAAGCCCAGCAAAATACAATGACACACCCTGCCGATCTAGCCACCAAGACGCGTACCTCGAGAGCTTCTGAAGGGTCAAAGATTCTCATTACGACTCGGCAATAAGTTTTAAGTATTGTATAAATCTGGTTTTAAAAGCACAATGCTAAGAATATTAATAGATTCTGCGCATGTGCGGGAACTAGACTCTTAAAATTCCGATAAAATATAGAAATATTTTAAATTTATAATATTGTTTTGAAATATATGATTTGGAATGATTCATAGAAACTCCATGAATAATGGAGAAATAAAGATAAAAATTATTTTAAAAAAAGAAAAATTATAAATTATTTGTCGATCACGAGATACGAACAGAAGACAGCAAAATACAATGACACACCCTGCCGATCTAGCCACCAAGACGCGTACCTCGAGAGCTTCTGAAGGGTTAAAGATTCTCATTACGACTCGGCAATAAGTTTTAAGTATTGTGTAAATCTCGTCTTAAAAGCACAATGCTAAGAATATTAAGAGATTCTGCGCATGTGCGGGAACTTGACTCTTAAAATTCCGATAAAATATAGAAATATTTTAAATTTATAATATTGTTTTGAAATATATGATTTGGAATGATTCATAGAAACTCTATGAATAATGGAGAAATAAAGATAAAAATTATTTTAAAAAAAGAAAAATTATAAATTATTTGTCGATCTCGAGATACGAACAGAAGACAGCAAAATACAATGACACACCCTGCCGATCTAGCCACCAAGACGCGTACCCCGAGAGCTTCTGAAGGGTCAAAGATTCTCATTACGACTCGGCAATAAGTTTTAAGTATTATGTAAATCTGGTTTTAAAAGCACAAAGCTAAGAATATTAATAGATTCTGCGCATGTGCGGGAACTTGACTCTTAAATTTCCTATAAAATATAGAAATATTTTAAATTTATAATATTGTTTTGAAATATATGATTTGGAATGATTCATAGTAACTCTATGAATAATGGAAAAATAAAGATAAAAATTATTTAAAAAAAAAGAAAAATTATAAAATCATTGTCGATCTCGAGATTCGAACAGAAGACCAGCAAAATACAATGACATACCCTGCCCATCTAGCCACCAAGACGCGTACCTCGAGAGCTTCTGAAGGGTCAAAGATTCTCATTACGACTCGGCAATAAGTTTTAAGAATTGTGTAAACCTGGTTTTAAAAGCACAATGCTAAGAATATTAATAGATTCTGCGCATGTGCGGGAACTTGACTCTTAAAATTCCGATAAAATATAGATATATTTAAATTTATAATATTGTTTTGAAATATAGGATTTGGAATGATTCATAGTAACTCTATGCATAATGGCGAAATAAAGATAAAATTTATTTAAAAAAAAGAAAAATTATAAATTATTTGTCGATCTCGAGATTCGAACAGAAGACCAGCAAAATACAATGACACACCCTGCCGATCTAGCCACCAAGACGCGTACCTCGAGAGCTTCTGAAGGGTTAAAGATTCTCATTACGACTCGGCAATAAGTTTTAAGTATTGTGTAAATCTCGTCTTAAAAGCACAATGCTAAGAATATTAAGAGATTCTGCGCATGTGCGGGAACTTGACTCTTAAAATTCCGATAAAATATAGAAATATTTTAAATTTATAATATTGTTTTGAAATATATGATTTGGAATGATTCATAGTAACTCTATGAATAATGGAGAAATAAAGATAAAATTTATTTAAAAAAAAGAAAAATTATAAAATCTTTGTCGATCTCGAGATTCGAACAGAAGACAGCAAAATACAATGACACACCCTGCCGATCTAGCCACCAAGACGCGTACCTCGAGACCTTCTGAAGGGTCAAAGATTCTCATTACGACTCGGCAATAAGTTTTAAGTATTGTGTAAATCTGGTTTTAAAAGCACAAAGCTAAGAATATTAATTGATTCTGCGCATGTGCGGGAACTTGACTCTTAAAATTCCGATAAAATATAGAAATATTTTAAATTTATAATATTGTTTTGAAATATATGATTTGGAATGATTCATAGAAACTCTATGAATAATGGAGAAATAAAGATAAAAATTATTTTAAAAAAAGAAAAATTATAAATTATTTGTCGATCTCGAGATACGAACAGAAGACAGCAAAATACAATGACACACCCTGCCGATCTAGCCACCAAGACGCGTACCCCGAGAGCTTCTGAAGGGTCAAAGATTCTCATTACGACTCGGCAATAAGTTTTAAGTATTATGTAAATCTGGTTTTAAAAGCACAAAGCTAAGAATATTAATAGATTCTGCGCATGTGCGGGAACTTGACTCTTAAATTTCCTATAAAATATAGAAATATTTTAAATTTATAATATTGTTTTGAAATATATGATTTGGAATGATTCATAGTAACTCTATGAATAATGGAAAAATAAAGATAAAAATTATTTAAAAAAAAAGAAAAATTATAAAATCATTGTCGATCTTGAGATTCGAACAGAAGACCAGCAAAATACAATGACATACCCTGCCCATCTAGCCACCAAGACGCGTACCTCGAGAGCTTCTGAAGGGTCAAAGATTCTCATTACGACTCGGCAATAAGTTTTAAGAATTGTGTAAACCTGGTTTTAAAAGCACAATGCTAAGAATATTAATAGATTCTGCGCATGTGCGGGAACTTGACTCTTAAAATTCCGATAAAATATAGATATATTTAAATTTATAATATTGTTTTGAAATATAGGATTTGGAATGATTCATAGTAACTCTATGCATAATGGCGAAATAAAGATAAAATTTATTTAAAAAAAAGAAAAATTATAAATTATTTGTCGATCTCGAGATTCGAACAGAAGACCAGCAAAATACAATGACACACCCTGCCGATCTAGCCACCAAGACTCGTACCTCGAGAGCTTCTGAAGGGTCAAAGATTCTCATTATGACTCGGCAATAAGTTTTAAGTATTGTGTAAATATGGTTTTAAAAGCACAATGCTAAGAATATTAATAGATTCTACGCATGTGCGGGAACTTGACTCTTAAAATTCCGATAAAATATAGAAATATTTTAAATTTATAATATTGTTTTGAAATATATGATTTGGAATGATTCATAGTAACTCTATGAATAATGGAGAAATATAGATAAAATTTATTTAAAAAAAAGAAAAATTATAAAATCTTTGTCGATCTCGAGATTCGAACAGAAGACCAGCAAAATACAATGACACACCCTGCCGATCTAGCCACCAAGACGCGTACCTCGAGAGCTTCTGAAGGGTTAAAGATTCTCATTACGACTCGGCAATAAGTTTTAAGTATTGTGTAAATCTCGTCTTAAAAGCACAATGCTAAGAATATTAAGAGATTCTGCGCATGTGCGGGAACTTGACTCTTAAAATTCCGATAAAATATAGAAATATTTTAAATTTATAATATTGTTTTGAAATATATGATTTGGAATGATTCATAGTAACTCTATGAATAATGGAGAAATAAAGATAAAATTTATTTAAAAAAAAGAAAAATTATAAAATCTTTGTCGATCTCGAGATTCGAACAGAAGACAGCAAAATACAATGACACACCCTGCCGATCTAGCCACCAAGACGCGTACCTCGAGACCTTCTGAAGGGTCAAAGATTCTCATTACGACTCGGCAATAAGTTTTAAGTATTGTGTAAATCTGGTTTTCAAAGCACAAAGCTATGAATATTAATTGATTCTGCGCATGTGCGGGAACTTGACTCTTAAAATTCCGATAAAATATAGAAATATTTTAAATTTATAATATTGTTTTGAAATATATGATTTGGAATGATTCATAGTAACTCTATGAATAATGGAAAAATAAAGATAAAAATTATTTAAAAAAAAAGAAAAATTATAAAATTTTTGTCGATCTCGAGATTCGAACAGAAGACCAGCAAAATACAATGACACACCCTGCCCATCTAGCCACCAAGACGCGTACCTCGAGAGCTTCTGAAGGGTCAAAGATTCTCATTATGACTCGGCAATAAGTTTTAAGTATTGTGTAAATCTGGTTTTAAAAGCACAATGCTAAGAATATTAATAGATTCTGCGCATGTGCGCGAACTTGACTCTTAAAATTCCGATAAAATATAGAAATATTTTAAATTTATAATATTGTTTTGAAATATATGATTTGGAATGATTCATAGTAACTCTATGAATAATTGAGAAATATAGATAAAATTTATTTAAAAAAAAGAAAAATTATAAAATCTATGTCGATCTCGAGATTCGAACAGAAGACCAGCAAAATACAATGACACACCCTGCGGATCTAGCCACCAAGACTCGTCCCTCGAGAGCTTCTGAAGTGTCAGAGATTCTCATTACGACTCGGCAATAAGTTTTAAGTATTGTGTAAATCTGGTCTTAAAAGCACAATGCTAAGAATATTAATTGATTCTGCACATGTGCGGGAACTTGACTCTTAAAATTCCGATAAAATATAGAAATATTTTAAATTTATAATATTGTTTTGAAATATATGATTTGGAATGATTCATAGTAACTCTATGAATAATGGAGAAATATAGATAAAATTTATTTAAAAAAAAGAAAAATTATAAAATCTTTGTCGATCTCGAGATTCGAACAGAAGCCCAGCAAAATACAATGACACACCCTGCCGATCTAGCCACCAAGACGCGTACCTCGAGACCTTCTGAAGGGTCAAAGATTCTCATTACGACTCGGCAATAAGTTTTAAGTATTGTGTAAATCTGGTTTTAAAAGCACAAAGCTAAGAATATTAATTGATTCTGCGCATGTGCGGGAACATGACTCTTAAAATTCCGATAAAATATAGAAATATTTTAATTTTATAATATTGTTTTGAAATATATGATTTGGATTGATTCATAGTAACTCTATGAATAATGGCGAAATAAAGATAAAATTTATTTAAAAAAAAAGAAAAATTATAAATTATTTGTCGATCTCGAGATTCGAACAGAAGACCAGCAAAATACAATGACACACCCTGCCGATCTAGCCACCAAGACTCGTACCTCGAGAGCTTCTGAAGGGTCAAAGATTCTCATTATGACTCGGCAATAAGTTTTAAGTATTGTGTAAATATGGTTTTAAAAGCACAATGCTAAGAATATTAATAGATTCTACGCATGTGCGGGAACTTGACTCTTAAAATTCCGATAAAATATAGAAATATTTAAATTTATAATATTGTTTTGAAATATAGGATTTGGAATGATTCATAGTAACTCTATGAATAATTGAGAAATATAGATAAAATTTATTTAAAAAAAAGAAAAATTATAAAATCTATGTCGATCTCGAGATTCGAACAGAAGACCAGCAAAATACAATGACACACCCTGCCGATCTAGCCACCAAGACTCGTCCCTCGAGAGCTTCTGAAGTGTCAAAGATTCTCATTACGACTCGGCAATAAGTTTTAAGTATTGTGTAAATCTGGTCTTAAAAGCACAATGCTAAGAATATTAATTGATTCTGCGCATGTGCGGGAACTTGACTCTTAAAATTCCGATAAAATATAGAAATATTTTAAATTTATAATATTGTTTTGAAATATATGATTTGGAATGATTCATAGTAACTCTATGAATAATGGAAAAATAAAGATAAAAATTATTTAAAAAAAAAGAAAAATTATAAAATTTTTGTCGATCTCGAGATTCGAACAGAAGACCAGCAAAATACAATGACACACCCTGCCCATCTAGCCACCAAGACGCGTACCTCGAGAGCTTCTGAAGGGTCAAAGATTCTCATTATGACTCGGCAATAAGTTTTAAGTATTGTGTAAATCTGGTTTTAAAAGCACAATGCTAAGAATATTAATAGATTCTGCGCATGTGCGCGAACTTGACTCTTAAAATTCCGATAAAATATAGAAATATTTTAAATTTATAATATTGTTTTGAAATATATGATTTGGAATGATTCATAGTAACTCTATGAATAATTGAGAAATATAGATAAAATTTATTTAAAAAAAAGAAAAATTATAAAATCTATGTCGATCTCGAGATTCGAACAGAAGACCAGCAAAATACAATGACACACCCTGCGGATCTAGCCACCAAGACTCGTCCCTCGAGAGCTTCTGAAGTGTCAGAGATTCTCATTACGACTCGGCAATAAGTTTTAAGTATTGTGTAAATCTGGTCTTAAAAGCACAATGCTAAGAATATTAATTGATTCTGCACATGTGCGGGAACTTGACTCTTAAAATTCCGATAAAATATAGAAATATTTTAAATTTATAATATTGTTTTGAAATATATGATTTGGAATGATTCATAGTAACTCTATGAATAATGGAGAAATATAGATAAAATTTATTTAAAAAAAAGAAAAATTATAAAATCTTTGTCGATCTCGAGATTCGAACAGAAGCCCAGCAAAATACAATGACACACCCTGCCGATCTAGCCACCAAGACGCGTACCTCGAGACCTTCTGAAGGGTCAAAGATTCTCATTACGACTCGGCAATAAGTTTTAAGTATTGTGTAAATCTGGTTTTAAAAGCACAAAGCTAAGAATATTAATTGATTCTGCGCATGTGCGGGAACATGACTCTTAAAATTCCGATAAAATATAGAAATATTTTAATTTTATAATATTGTTTTGAAATATATGATTTGGATTGATTCATAGTAACTCTATGAATAATGGCGAAATAAAGATAAAATTTATTTAAAAAAAAAGAAAAATTATAAATTATTTGTCGATCTCGAGATTCGAACAGAAGACCAGCAAAATACAATGACACACCCTGCCGATCTAGCCACCAAGACTCGTCCCTCGAGAGCTTCTGAAGTGTCAAAGATTCTCATTACGACTCGGCAATAAGTTTTAAGTATTGTGTAAATCTGGTCTTAAAAGCACAATGCTAAGAATATTAATTGATTCTGCGCATGTGCGGGAACTTGACTCTTAAAATTCCGATAAAATATAGAAATATTTTAAATTTATAATATTGTTTTGAAATATATGATTTGGAATGATTCATAGTAACTCTATGAATAATGGAAAAATAAAGATAAAAATTATTTAAAAAAAAAGAAAAATTATAAAATTTTTGTCGATCTCGAGATTCGAACAGAAGACCAGCAAAATACAATGACACACCCTGCCCATCTAGCCACCAAGACGCGTACCTCGAGAGCTTCTGAAGGGTCAAAGATTCTCATTATGACTCGGCAATAAGTTTTAAGTATTGTGTAAATCTGGTTTTAAAAGCACAATGCTAAGAATATTAATAGATTCTGCGCATGTGCGCGAACTTGACTCTTAAAATTCCGATAAAATATAGAAATATTTTAAATTTATAATATTGTTTTGAAATATATGATTTGGAATGATTCATAGTAACTCTATGAATAATTGAGAAATATAGATAAAATTTATTTAAAAAAAAGAAAAATTATAAAATCTATGTCGATCTCGAGATTCGAACAGAAGACCAGCAAAATACAATGACACACCCTGCGGATCTAGCCACCAAGACTCGTCCCTCGAGAGCTTCTGAAGTGTCAGAGATTCTCATTACGACTCGGCAATAAGTTTTAAGTATTGTGTAAATCTGGTCTTAAAAGCACAATGCTAAGAATATTAATTGATTCTGCACATGTGCGGGAACTTGACTCTTAAAATTCCGATAAAATATAGAAATATTTTAAATTTATAATATTGTTTTGAAATATATGATTTGGAATGATTCATAGTAACTCTATGAATAATGGAGAAATATAGATAAAATTTATTTAAAAAAAAGAAAAATTATAAAATCTTTGTCGATCTCGAGATTCGAACAGAAGCCCAGCAAAATACAATGACACACCCTGCCGATCTAGCCACCAAGACGCGTACCTCGAGACCTTCTGAAGGGTCAAAGATTCTCATTACGACTCGGCAATAAGTTTTAAGTATTGTGTAAATCTGGTTTTAAAAGCACAAAGCTAAGAATATTAATTGATTCTGCGCATGTGCGGGAACATGACTCTTAAAATTCCGATAAAATATAGAAATATTTTAATTTTATAATATTGTTTTGAAATATATGATTTGGATTGATTCATAGTAACTCTATGAATAATGGCGAAATAAAGATAAAATTTATTTAAAAAAAAAGAAAAATTATAAATTATTTGTCGATCTCGAGATTCGAACAGAAGACCAGCAAAATACAATGACACACCCTGCCGATCTAGCCACCAAGACTCGTACCTCGAGAGCTTCTGAAGGGTCAAAGATTCTCATTATGACTCGGCAATAAGTTTTAAGTATTGTGTAAATATGGTTTTAAAAGCACAATGCTAAGAATATTAATAGATTCTACGCATGTGCGGGAACTTGACTCTTAAAATTCCGATAAAATATAGAAATATTTAAATTTATAATATTGTTTTGAAATATAGGATTTGGAATGATTCATAGTAACTCTATGAATAATTGAGAAATATAGATAAAATTTATTTAAAAAAAAGAAAAATTATAAAATCTATGTCGATCTCGAGATTCGAACAGAAGACCAGCAAAATACAATGACACACCCTGCCGATCTAGCCACCAAGACTCGTCCCTCGAGAGCTTCTGAAGTGTCAAAGATTCTCATTACGACTCGGCAATAAGTTTTAAGTATTGTGTAAATCTGGTCTTAAAAGCACAATGCTAAGAATATTAATTGATTCTGCGCATGTGCGGGAACTTGACTCTTAAAATTCCGATAAAATATAGAAATATTTTAAATTTATAATATTGTTTTGAAATATATGATTTGGAATGATTCATAGTAACTCTATGAATAATGGAGAAATATAGATAAAATTTATTTAAAAAAAAGAAAAATTATAAAATCTTTGTCGATCTCGAGATTCGAACAGAAGCCCAGCAAAATACAATGACACACCCTGCCGATCTAGCCACCAAGACGCGTACCTCGAGACCTTCTGAAGGGTCAAAGATTCTCATTACGACTCGGCAATAAGTTTTAAGTATTGTGTAAATCTGGTTTTAAAAGCACAAAGCTAAGAATATTAATTGATTCTGCGCATGTGCGGGAACTTGACTCTTAAAATTCCGATAAAATATAGAAATATTTTAATTTTATAATATTGTTTTGAAATATATGATTTGGATTGATTCATAGTAACTCTATGAATAATAGAGAAATAAAGATAAAATTTATTTAAAAAAAAGAAAAATTATAAAATCTTTGTCGATCTCGAGATTCGAACAGACTAGCAAAATACAATGACACACCCAGCCGATCTAGCCACCAAGACTCGTACCTCGAGAGCTTCTGAAGGGTCAAAGATTCTCATTATGACTCGGCAATAAGTTTTAAGTATTGTGTAAATCTGGTTTTAAAAGCACAATGCTAAGAAGATTAATTGATTCTGCGCATGTGCGGGAACTTGACTCTTAACCCCCCAAGCGGCAACCCCGGAAAAAGACGGAATCTTTTCTCCCTTCAAAACGGCGGACCCGTCTATAGACGGAAACAAAAACTCCCTTAAAACTGTCACTGCCCGTATTTTTACGGGTTCCAGTTTTTCCCTACCCCCAATCCCAAGCTGTGAGATAATGAGAAGGAAATGTGAGATAAGGAAAAGTGAATCGTTATCAGTGGACGATATGATTGATGACTTGTTGCTCGCGCCCTTTTAAGCATTTTAAAATCTCGCTTACGTTCTGAGGCGTTTCTTTTGAGATTTTGATAATAATTACGCATCCAAAATGAAATTTAAATAACGGGAATAAAATTGAACGTATGAAAATATATACCTGGAATGAATACATACATAAACGTATTATTATTAATAATTTAAAACATAAGATTTTAAAGCTTTCTAGCATAAGAAAATAGTTAATGTAAAAAATAAATAAAAAATATAATATTAAAATTTGACAAGTTTCTTTTTTATAGCGTGCTTTCATTTAAGGATTTTAGAATTGACATTGCTTATGCAACTTATTTTTGAAAATAAGACACTAAACTTATTTACAGAATTTACTTAACGAACGAAACTTTTTAACTTTTAATGAATTATTTTTTTTTAGTATTCATCAATAAGTGTATTTCAAAACGGGGAGATATATGGAACCAATATATTAAAGTGCGATTTTTCGGAAAGATTAGTATTCGTTACATTAAATCCTTATTTTTATAACGTAATAAACTATATATGAAAATTGACTATTTGTTTCATTCTTTAAACATTATAGAATTTCACACTCTTTGACGAATTCGAACAAAAATGTAAGCATTGTAGAGATATAAGTTTCATTGTTTTTATATTTTTCCTCTGGTTTTTAATAATATTTTCAAAGTTAATATAAGCGCAGTTTTTAAAGGTTCTATTTTTTGTATCGAAATATTAATCTTATTTCACTGTACAATCTTATATATACATCGCACGATTCTGTTTATATGAAACTGGTTTATATTGACATTTTTACTCTTAATGCTGAGTAATTTAATCTACGAATTTTAATCCACTTGAAAGTGAGTGAATGTGTGAGTTAAATGTGAGAATTAATAATTTTAAAATTGTTGCCATTATTTTAACTCCTTGATCTAATTTTATCTCATATGTTAGCATTTAAAATTTTTTTAATGCGTACAACTGGCATTTAGACTATTTTCTTCTCCTGTTTGGTCAGTTCGAGTTCACTGGATGTGATTTTTAACAAACAAGACGGGATATGATCTTTGTTTTATTTTATTTTTGATCACGAGAGTAAAAAAAATTCGGAAACACCCACTTCCATGTAATTTGAAATACTTTATTCTTAATAAGCTTTAGCCTCACATTTTCATTTTTTAAAAACAGAACTAGTTTGAACAAGGGTGTCAGACATGAAGGTCACTTGCAAATATTTCTATTAAAGTAGCGAATATCTTTAATTATAATGAATATGAATGTTCGTATTGGCGATCTCCAGATCAAACTGTTTGACTTAGAGCGAACACACTTCGCCATTAAATAATTAGAAAACTGTTAATGTTCACCTCGAGAGGAAATTTTCAAAATTTTAATTAAAACTTCTGTTAATTAAAAATTATTTAAATTTTTACCATTTATCAGCGATAAAATACGAAATTATTCTAATATAATTTATACAATATGTCATTTATACATTTGAATGTATCACCAAGAAAATTCATTCTTTGAGGTAAAATTAAGATCTTGAACTTTTAGTGTCTTATTTATTGAGATGCTAATTATGGAGCATTCTCTTCAGCCACATGGTTTATTTGTATTTCAGTAAAGAAATTTTTACCCCTTTGCTTTTAGCTTAGATCTTTTTAACCTTTTAACTAAATCATCATCAATGGGTAAAAAGACGGAATGAAATGTAAGGGTAACAATGAAAACGTTTAGTTTCAATTCAAAAATAAAATATATTTTTAAAATATGCTAAAATATTTTTAATTTAATTAAAAGTGGGAAAAAAATTTGAATTCACAATTAATGTACAAATTATTTTTCTACTGTGATATTTTCGAATGAACTTTAAAATTTTAATAATTTTTATTAACCCTTTAAAGGGCCTTTTTTTCCTAGTCATGTTGGAGTAAAATGTTTTTAAAATTAAGATTGGCCTAGGAAAAGTAATTCATTCAACTTATTAGATCAATTTAATCTGATTTATTAATGAATTTTTCCAATTAATAACTAAGAAATAAATCGAGACACTTCATTTTATTTGAGATAAACAATTGAAACCTCTAACCTACAGTTGAAACCTTATTGAAAAATTCATAAGAACTTATGCCAACTTACATAACTTTATTCAAAAATTGTTGAATTTGGTGATGAGCATACTTCCCTTGTCTCTTGAAAGGGTTAATTAAAATTTTAAAGAAATGATTCCCACTGTCCAAAGTATGTAGGTGCAGATTTTGGTAATTCTATTTCAAACTGTCTGGTCTGAAAAGTACCAATACAACCAGACAAATAATGACACATACACTTGTCCATCTTTATTATTAACTTAGACGAATGTTTGTGCGTGGCGTCTATTAGAGCTTTCATATATATCTTAATGGAATATGCATCTTAGAAAATAAAAATGTGTAAAATGTTTTTTTTTTCTGAAAATTTTTAAAAATTATGAATTAAAAATAAAATGAGATTTTGAAGTGTATTCCATCATAACTTTCAATATTATTACAGAATAAGAAGGAAATTTTGGAAATTTTTATTGAATAAGAGATATGAGAAATCATCTGAGTCATTTCAAAAATTAAAAAGAAATATTCAGTATATACAATAAACTTTATTGCTGAATGATTCTATTCCCTGTATTTAGAAATTTAATAAACCTGATTGGTTTCAACAAAACAGGTTTTGCATTAATTGAAGTTTATTCACTCCCGTTTTAAATTAAGGAATTACTGTCAAGGAGCTGACAGAAAATTCAAAAAATCTGCAATACAGAATGGTACAATGAGTCTGCAATAGTATGAATTATATGACTATCAAAATTTGAAATTTCAAGATGTTTTGCTGAAGAAAACATTTAATTAAAAATTTTATATTGGCTAGTAACCTCGACGTAACACATGTGCTGATCACCGAAAGCAATAAATAATGTAAAAGTAATAAGTAAAAAAGATCAATGCAATTGTATTTGCAAAGCTTTTAAATTCAGATTTTTCTTTTTAATGATTCGTTTACCCCACGGTTTGTCGTTATCCGATTGCAAAATAGTAAGAGCTTTGATTCTAACCCGAAAAACTTAAAACTGAGATTTTTCAAAAATTGTAATTTATTTTAAAACAGTACTTAATATTCTGTAAGAACTTGATTTGAAGGTATTCAAAAAATTCCAGTTGCAAATGGTTAATTATGAGTCTAAATAATCTGTATTATTTGAGTCATTTTTCCAGGCCAAATTTGTATCATGAATATTACAAAGAAATATTTTGACAATTATTTTTATTTGTTGCAGTCATAAGGCGCATCGACCAGTTATTTCAGCATTACTGAATAACTGGCCAATTAGCTTTGCCAATTAAATATTGTAAAGTATATTTAATTATAAAATTTTAATCATGCAGATAAATACGGAAAATCGATATATTTGAAAGTGAAACATTGCATGAAATTCCCTAATTACACAATTATTTTTTTTTGAATACTGAAGAAACAAAGTTATAACGTAGTGTTACTTATCGCAATTAATGTTTTAAAAAGCATTTTAAAATATTAAAATAAATTGGCAATGCGCTGAAAGGGTTTTTTTTAAAATTAATTCACTTGCAGGTAATGTCGAGAAATAATTTCACAGTACTACGGAATAAAATAATTTGCGAAACATATTGCAAAGAAAAAAATATTAGACGAGGACTTTCAATTTATAAAAACTAGACTAGTATCAAAATAAACATGATAATAACTTATTCCTAACATAAATTTTATGTATTGTTTTATAAAATAATCGAAAAACCTCTAAAAAAACCAATCACATTTTCACATTTTCAATCGATGTTATTGTCAATCTCTTCCTAAGCACTGAAAGAAAAATGCTCTTAGAAATCGAAAGACTACGATAAGAAACACCAGCTACTCACAGCATGAAATTTGCTAATCACTTCCCACCTGCAGCGCTGAACTGACCGCAAAAGGGGAAAGCAATCCTTTTGACCAAACCGTGACATTTTTAAGGTTGAACCTGTTATTCCGGCGTGCCGCTTTCGGTAAGGATAGCAATCTGGAAGCCGCCGCCAGGAGGGTTAAAATTCCGATAAAATATAGATATATTTAAATTTATAATATTGTTTTGAAATATAGGATTTGGAATGATTCATAGTAACTCTATGCATATTGGCGAAATAAAGATAAAATTTATTTAAAAAAAAGAAAAATTATAAATTATTTGTCGATCTCGACATTCGAACAGAAGACCAGCAAAATACAATGACACACCCTGCCGATCTAGCCACCAAGACTCGTACCTCGAGAGCTTCTGAAGGGTCAAAGATTCTCATTATGACTCGGCAATAAGTTTTAAGTATTGTGTAAATATGGTTTTAAAAGCACAATGCTAAGAATATTAATAGATTCTACGTATGTGCGGGAACTTGTCTCTTAAAATTCCGATAAAATATAGAAATATTTTAAATATATAATATTGTTTTGAAATATATGATTTGGATTGATTCATAGTAACTCTATGAATAATAGAGAAATAAAGATAAAATTTATTTAAAAAAAAGAAAAATTATAAAATCTTTGTCGATCTCGAGATTCGAACAGAAGCCCAGCAAAATACAATGACACACCCTGCCGATCTAGCCACCAAGACGCGTACCTCGAGACCTTCTGAAGGGTCAAAGATTCTCATTACGACTCGGCAATAAGTTTTAAGTATTGTGTAAATCTGGTTTTAAAAGCACAAAGCTAAGAATATTAATTGATTCTGCGCATGTGCGGGAACTTGACTCTTAAAATTCCGATAAAATATAGAAATATTTTAATTTTATAATATAGTTTTGAAATATATGATTTGGATTGATTCATAGTAACTCTATGAATAATAGAGAAATAAAGATAAAATTTATTTAAAAAAAAGAAAAATTATAAAATCTTTGTCGATCTCGAGATTCGAACAGACTAGCAAAATACAATGACACACCCTGCCGATCCAGCCACCAAGACGCGTATCTCGAGAGCTTCTGAAGGGTTAAAGATTCTCATTACGACTCGGCAATAAGTTTTAAGTATTGTGTAAATCTGGTCTTAAAAGCACAATGCTAAGAATATTAAGAGATTCTGCGCATGTGCGGGAACTTGACTCTTAAAATTCCGATAAAATATAGATATATTTAAATTTATAATATTGTTTTGAAATATAGGATTTGGAATGATTCATAGTAACTCTATGCATAATGGCGAAATAAAGATAAAATTTATTTAAAAAAAAAGAAAAATTATAAATTATTTGTCGATCTCGAGATTCGAACAGAAGACCAGCAAAATACAATGACACACCCTGCCGATCTAGCCACCAAGACTCGTACCTCGAGAGCTTCTGAAGGGTCAAAGATTCTCATTATGACTCGGCAATAAGTTTTAAGTATTGTGTAAATATGGTTTTAAAAGCACAATGCTAAGAATATTAATAGATTCTACGCATGTGCGGGAACTTGACTCTTAAAATTCCGATAAAATATAGAAATATTTAAATTTATAATATTAATTTGAAATATAGGATTTGGAATGATTCATAGTAACTCTATGAATAATTGAGAAATATAGATAAAATTTATTTAAAAAAAAGAAAAATTATAAAATCTATGTCGATCTCGAGATTCGAACAGAAGACCAGCAAAATACAATGACACACCCTGCCGATCTAGCCACCAAGACTCGTCCCTCGAGAGCTTCTGAAGTGTCAAAGATTCTCATTACGACTCGGCAATAAGTTTTAAGTATTGTGTAAATCTGGTCTTAAAAGCACAATGCTAAGAATATTAATTGATTCTGCGCATGTGCGGGAACTTGAGTCTTAAAATTCCGATAAAATATAGAAATATTTTAAATTTATAATATTGTTTTGAAATATATGATTTGGAATGATTCATAGTAACTCTATGAATAATGGAGAAATATAGATAAAATTTATTTAAAAAAAAGAAAAATTATAAAATCTTTGTCGATCTCGAGATTCGAACAGAAGCCCAGCAAAATACAATGACACACCCTGCCGATCTAGCCACCAAGACGCGTACCTCGAGACCTTCTGAAGGGTCAAAGATTCTCATTACGACTCGGCAATAAGTTTTAAGTATTGTGTAAATCTGGTTTTAAAAGCACAAAGCTAAGAATATTAATTGATTCTGCGCATGTGCGGGAACTTGACTCTTAAAATTCCGATAAAATATAGAAATATTTTAATTTTATAATATTGTTTTGAAATATATGATTTGGATTGATTCATAGTAACTCTATGAATAATAGAGAAATAAAGATAAAATTTATTTAAAAAAAAGAAAATCTTTGTCGATCTCGAGATTCGAACAGACTAGCAAAATACAATGACACACCCTGCCGATCTAGCCACCAAGACTCGTACCTCGAGAGCTTCTGAAGGGTCAAAGATTCTCATTATGACTCGGCAATAAGTTTTAAGTATTGTGTTAATCTGGTTTTAAAAGCACAATGCTAAGAAGATTAATTGATTCTGCGCATGTGCGGGAACTTGACTCTTAAAATTCCGATAAAATATAGATATATTTAAATTTATAATATTGTTTTGAAATATAGGATTTGGAATGATTCATAGTAACTCTATGAATAATGGAGAAATATAGATAAAATTTATTTAAAAAAAAGAAAAATTATAAAATCTTTGTCGATCTCGAGATTCGAACAGAAGACCAGCAAAATACAATGACACACCCTGCCGATCTAGCCACCAAGACGCGTACCTCCAGACCTTCTGAAGGGTCAAAGATTCTCATTACGACTCGGCAATAAGTTTTAAGTATTGTGTAAATCGGGTTTTAAAAGCACAAAGCTAAGAATATTAATTGATTCTGCGCATGTGCGGGACCTTGACTATTAAAATTCCGATAAAATATAGAAATATTTTAAGTTTATAATATTGTTTTGAAATATATGATTTGGATTGATTCATAGTAACTCTATGAATAATAGAGAAATAAAGATAAAATTTATTTAAAAAAAAGAAAAATTATAAAATCTTTGTCGATCTCGAGATTCGAACAGAAGACCAGCAAAATACAATGACACACCCTGCCGATCTAGCCACCAAGACGCGTACCTCGAGACCTTCTGTAGGGTCAAAGATTCTCATTACGACTCGGCAATAAGTTTTAAGTATTGTGTAAATCTGGTTTTAAAAGCACAAAGCTATGAATATTAATTGATTCTGCGCATGTTTGGGAACTTGACTCTTAAAATTCCGATAAAATATAGAAATATTTTAAATTTATAATATTGTTTTGAAATATATGATTTGGATTGATTCATAGTAACTCTATGAATAATACAGAAATAAAGATAAAATTTATTAAAAAAAAAGAAAAATTATAAAATCTTTGTCGATCTCGAGATTCGAACAGACTAGCAAAATACAATGACACACCCTGCCGATCTAGCCACCAAGACGCGTATCTCGAGAGCTTCTGAAGGGTTAAAGATTCTCATTACGACTCGGCAATAAGTTTTAAGTATTGTGTAAATCTGGTCTTAAAAGCACAATGCTAAGAATATTAAGAGATTCTGCGCATGTGCGGGAACTTGACTCTTAAAATTCCGATAAAATATAGAAATATTTTAAATTTATAATATTGTTTTGAAATATATGATTTGGAATGATTCATAGTAACTCTATGAATAATGGAAAAATAAAGATAAAAATTATTTAAAAAAAAAGAAAAATTATAAAATTTTTGTCGATCTCGAGATTCGAACAGAAGACCAGCAAAATACAATGACACACCCTGCCCATCTAGCCACCAAGACGCGTACCTCGAGAGCTTCTGAAGGGTCAAAGATTCTCATTATGACTCGGCAATAAGTTTTAAGAATTGTGTAAACCTGGTTTTAAAAGCACAATGCTAAGAATATTAATAGATTCTGCGCATGTGCGGGAACTTGACTCTTAAAATTCCGATAAAATATAGAAATATTTAAATTTATAATATTGTTTTGAAATATAGGATTTGGAATGATTCATAGTAACTCTATGAATAATGGCGAAATAAAGATAAAATTTATTTAAAAAAAAAAAAATTATAAATTATTTGTCGATCTCGAGATTCGAACAGAAGACCAGCAAAATACAATGACACACCCTGCCGATCTAGCCACCAAGACTCGTACCTCGAGAGCTTCTGAAGGGTCAAAGATTCTCATTATGACTCGGCAATAAGTTTTAAGTATTGTGTAAATCTGGTTTTAAAAGCACAATGCTAAGAATATTAATAGATTCTGCGCATGTGCGGGAACTTGACTCTTAAAATTCCGATAAAATATAGAAATATTTTAAATTTATAATATTGTTTTGAAATATATGATTTGGAATGATTCATAGTAACTCTATGAATAATGGAGAAATATAGATAAAATTTATTTAAAAAAAAGAAAAATTATAAAATCTATGTCGATCTCGAGATTCGAACAGAAGACCAGCAAAATACAATGACACACCCTGCCGATCTAGCCACCAAGACTCGTCCCTCGAGGGCTTCTGAAGTGTCAAAGATTCTCATTACGACTCAGCAATAAGTTTTAAGTATTGTGTAAATCTGGTCTTAAAAGCACAATGCTAAGAATATTAATTGATTCTGCGCATGTGCGGGAACTTGACTCTTAAAATTCCGATAAAATATAGAAATATTTTAAATTTATAATATTGTTTTGAAATATATGATTTGGAATGATTCATAGTAACTCTATGAATAATGGAGAAATATAGATAAAATTTATTTAAAAAAAAGAAAAATTATAAAATCTTTGTCGATCTCGAGATTCGAACAGAAGCCCAGCAAAATACAATGACACACCCTGCCGATCTAGCCACCAAGACGCCTACCTCGAGACCTTCTGAATTGTCAAAGATTCTCATTACGACTCGGCAATAAGTTTTAAGTATTGTGTAAATCTGGTTTTAAAAGCACAAAGCTAAGAATATTAATTGATTCTGCGCTGTGCGCGAACTTGACTCTTAAAATTCCGATAAAATATAGAAATATTTTAAATTTATAATATTGTTTTGAAATATATGATTTGGAATGATTCATAGTAACTCTATGAATAATGGAGAAATAAAGATAAAATTTATTTAAAAAAAAGAAAAATTATAAATTATTTGTCGATCTCGGGATTCGAACAGAAGAGCAGCAAAATACAATGACACACCCTGCCGATCTAGCCACCAAGACTCGCACCACGAGAGCTTATGAAGGGTCAAAGATTCTCATTACGACTCGGCAATAAGTTTTAAGTATTGTGTAAATCTGGTTTTAAAAGCACAATGCTAAGAATATTAATTGATTCTGCGCTGTGCGCGAACTTGACTCTTAAAATTCCGATAAAATATAGAAATATTTAAATTTATAATATTGTATTGAAATATAGGATTTGGAATGATTCATAGTAACTCTATGAATAATGGCGAAATAAAGATAAAATTTATTTAAAAAAACGAAAAATTATAAATTATTTGTCGATCTCGAGATTCGAACAGAAGACCAGCAAAATACAATGACACACCCTGCCGATCTAGCCACCAAGACTCGTACCTCGAGAGCTTCTGAAGGGTCAAAGATTCTCATTATGACTCGGCAATAAGTTTTAAGTATTGTGTAAATCTGGTTTTAAAAGCACAATGCTAAGAATATTAATAGATTCTGCGCATGTGCGGGAACTTGACTCTTAAAATTCCGATAAAATATAGAAATATTTTAAATTTATAATATTGTTTTGAAATATATGATTTGGAATGATTCATAGTAACTCTATGAATAATGGAGAAATATAGATAAAATTTATTTAAAAAAAAGAAAAATTATAAAATCTATGTCGATCTCGAGATTCGAACAGAAGACCAGCAAAATACAATGACACACCCTGCCGATCTAGCCACCAAGACTCGTCCCTCGAGGGCTTCTGAAGTGTCAAAGATTCTCATTACGACTCAGCAATAAGTTTTAAGTATTGTGTAAATCTGGTCTTAAAAGCACAATGCTAAGAATATTAATTGATTCTGCGCATGTGCGGGAACTTGACTCTTAAAATTCCGATAAAATATAGAAATATTTTAAATTTATAATATTGTTTTGAAATATATGATTTGGAATGATTCATAGTAACTCTATGAATAATGGAGAAATATAGATAAAATTTATTTAAAAAAAAGAAAAATTATAAAATCTTTGTCGATCTCGAGATTCGAACAGAAGCCCAGCAAAATACAATGACACACCCTGCCGATCTAGCCACCAAGACGCCTACCTCGAGACCTTCTGAATTGTCAAAGATTCTCATTACGACTCGGCAATAAGTTTTAAGTATTGTGTAAATCTGGTTTTAAAAGCACAAAGCTAAGAATATTAATTGATTCTGCGCTGTGCGCGAACTTGACTCTTAAAATTCCGATAAAATATAGAAATATTTTAAATTTATAATATTGTTTTGAAATATATGATTTGGAATGATTCATAGTAACTCTATGAATAATGGAGAAATAAAGATAAAATTTATTTAAAAAAAAGAAAAATTATAAATTATTTGTCGATCTCGGGATTCGAACAGAAGAGCAGCAAAATACAATGACACACCCTGCCGATCTAGCCACCAAGACTCGCACCACGAGAGCTTATGAAGGGTCAAAGATTCTCATTACGACTCGGCAATAAGTTTTAAGTATTGTGTAAATCTGGTTTTAAAAGCACAATGCTAAGAATATTAATTGATTCTGCGCTGTGCGCGAACTTGACTCTTAAAATTCCGATAAAATATAGAAATATTTAAATTTATAATATTGTATTGAAATATAGGATTTGGAATGATTCATAGTAACTCTATGAATAATGGCGAAATAAAGATAAAATTTATTTAAAAAAACGAAAAATTATAAATTATTTGTCGATCTCGAGATTCGAACAGAAGACCAGCAAAATACAATGACACACCCTGCCGATCTAGCCACCAAGACTCGTACCTCGAGAGCTTCTGAAGGGTCAAAGATTCTCATTATGACTCGGCAATAAGTTTTAAGTATTGTGTAAATCTGGTTTTAAAAGCACAATGCTAAGAATATTAATAGATTCTGCGCATGTGCGGGAACTTGACTCTTAAAATTCCGATAAAATATAGAAATATTTTAAATTTATAATATTGTTTTGAAATATATGATTTGGAATGATTCATAGTAACTCTATGAATAATGGAGAAATAAAGATAAAATTTATTTAAAAAAAAGAAAAATTATAAATTATTTGTCGATCTCGGGATTCGAACAGAAGAGCAGCAAAATACAATGACACACCCTGCCGATCTAGCCACCAAGACTCGCACCACGAGAGCTTATGAAGGGTCAAAGATTCTCATTACGACTCGGCAATAAGTTTTAAGTATTGTGTAAATCTGGTTTTAAAAGCACAATGCTAAGAATATTAATTGATTCTGCGCTGTGCGCGAACTTGACTCTTAAAATTCCGATAAAATATAGAAATATTTAAATTTATAATATTGTTTTGAAATATAGGATTTGGAATGATTCATAGTAACTCTATGAATAATGGCGAAATAAAGATAAAATTTATTTAAAAAAACGAAAAATTATAAATTATTTGTCGATCTCGAGATTCGAACAGAAGACCAGCAAAATACAATGACACACCCTGCCGATCTAGCCACCAAGACTCGTACCTCGAGAGCTTCTGAAGGGTCAAAGATTCTCATTATGACTCGGCAATAAGTTTTAAGTATTGTGTAAATCTGGTTTTAAAAGCACAATGCTAAGAATATTAATAGATTCTGCGCATGTGCGGGAACTTGACTCTTAAAATTCCGATAAAATATAGAAATATTTTAAATTTATAATATTGTTTTGAAATATATGATTTGGAATGATTCATAGTAACTCTATGAATAATGGAGAAATATAGATAAAATTTATTTAAAAAAAAGAAAAATTATAAAATCTATGTCGATCTCGAGATTCGAACAGAAGACCAGCAAAATACAATGACACACCCTGCCGATCTAGCCACCAAGACTCGTCCCTCGAGAGCTTCTGAAGTGTCAAAGATTCTCATTACGACTCAGCAATAAGTTTTAAGTATTGTGTAAATCTGGTCTTAAAAGCACAATGCTGAGAATATTAATTGATTCTGCGCATGTGCGGGAACTTGACTCTTAAAATTCGGATAAAATATAGAAATATTTTAAATTTATAATATTGTTTTGAAATATATGATTTGGATTGATTCATAGTAACTCTATGAATAATGGAAAAATAAAGATAAAATTTATTTAAAAAAAAAAGAAAAATTATAAAATCTTTGTCGATCTCGAGATTCGAACAGAAGACCAGCAAAATACAATGACACACCCTGCCGATCTAGCCACCAAGACGCGTACCTCGAGAGCTTCTGAAGGGTCAAAGTTTCTCATTACGACTCGGCAATAAGTTTTAAGAATTGTGTAAATCTGGTTTTAAAAGCACAATGCTAAGAATATTAATAGATTCTGCGCATGTGCGGGAAATTGACTCTTAAAATTCCGATAAAATATACAAATATTTTAAATTTATAATATTGTTTTGAAATATATGATTTTTAATGATTCATAAAAACTCTATGAATAATGGCGAAATAAAGATAAAATTTATTTAAAAAAAAGAAAAATTATAAATTATTTGTCGATCTCGAGATTCGAACAGACTAGCAAAATACAATGACACACCCTGCCGATCTAGCCACCAAGACGCATACCTCTTGAGCTTCTGAAGGGTTAAAGATTCTCATTACGACTCGGCAATAAGTTTTAAGTATTGTGTAAATCTGGTCTTAAAAGCACAATGCTAAGAATATTAAGAGATTCTGCGCATGTGCGGGAACTTGACTCTTAAAATTCCGATAAAATATAGAAATATTTTAAATTTATAATATTGTTTTGAAATATATGATTTGGAATGATTCAAAGTAACTCTATGAATAATGGAAAAATAAAGATAAAAATTTATTTAAAAAAAAATTATAAAATCTTTGTCGATCTCGAGATTCGAACAGACTAGCAAAATACAATCACACACCCTGCCGATCTAGCCACCAAGACGCATACCTCGAGAGCTTCTGAAGGGTTCAAGATTCTCATTACGACTCGGCAATAAGTTTTAAGTATTGTGTAAATCTGGTTTTAAAAGCACAAAGCTAAGAATATTAATAGATTCTGCGCATGTGCGGGAACTTGACTCTTAAAATTCGGATAAAATATAGAAATATTTTAAATTTATAATATTGTTTTGAAATATATGATTTGGATTGATTCATAGTAACTCTATGAATAATGGAAAAATAAAGATAAAATTTATTTAAAAAAAAGAAAAATTATAAAATCTTTGTCGATCTCGAGATTCGAACAGAAGACCAGCAAAATACAATGACACACCCTGCCCATCTAGCCACCAAGACGCGTACCTCGAGAGCTTCTGAAGGGTCAAAGATTCTCATTACGACTCGGCAATAAGTTTTAAGAATTGTGTAAATCTGGTTTTAAAAGCACAATGCTAAGAATATTAATAGATTCTGCGCATGTGCGGGAACTTGACTCTTAAAATTCCGATAAAATATAGAAATATTTAAATTTATAATATTGTTTTGAAATATATGATTTGGAATGATTCATAGTAACTCTATGAATAATGGCGAAATAAAGATAAAATTTATTTAAAAAAAAGAAAAATTATAAATTATTTGTCGATCTCGAGATTCGAACAGAAGACCAGCAAAATACAATGACACACCCTGCCGTTCTAGCCACCAAGACTCGTACCTCGAGAGCTTCTGAAGGGTCAAAGATTCTCATTATGACTCGGCAATAAGTTTTAAGTATTGTGTAAATCTGGTTTTAAAAGCACAAAGCTAGTTAATAGATTCTGCGCATGTGCTGGAACTTGACTCTTAAAATTCCGATAAAATATAGAAATATTTTAAATTTATAATATTGTTTTGAAATATATGATTTGGATTGATTCATAGAAACTCAATGAATAATGGAGAAATAAAGATAAAAATTATTTAAAAAAAAAGAAAAATTATAAATTATTTGTCGATCTCGAGATTCGAACAGAAGACCAGCAAAATACAATGACACACCCTGCCGATCTAGCCACCAAGACGCGTACCTCGAGACCTTTTGAATCGTCAAAGATTCTCTTTACGACTCGGCAATAAGTTTTAAGTATTGTGTAAATCTGGTTTTAAAAGCACAAAGCTAGTTAATAGATTCTGCGCATGTGCGGGAACATGACTCTTAAAATTCGGATAAAATATAGAAATATTTTAAATTTATAATATTGTTTTGAAATATATGATTTGGATTGATTCATAGTAACTCTATGAATAATGGAAAAATAAAGATAAAATTTATTTAAAAAAAAAGAAAAATCATAAAATCTTTGTCGATCTCGAGATTCGAACAGAAGACCAGCAAAATACAATGACACACCCTGCCCATCTAGCCACCAAGACGCGTACCTCGAGAGCTTCTGAAGGGTCAAAGATTCTCAGTACGACTCGGCAATAAGTTTTAAGAATTGTGTAAATCTGGTTTTAAAAGCACAATGCTAAGAATATTAATAGATTCTGCGCATGTGCCTGAACTTGACTCTTAAAATTCCGATAAAATATAGAAATATTTAAATTTATAATATTGTTTTGAAATATATGATTTGGAATGATTCATAGTAACTCTATGAATAATGGAGAAATATAGATAAAATTTATTTAAAAAAGAGAAAAATTATAAAATCTTTGTCGATCTCGAGATTCGAACAGAAGACCAGCAAAATACAATGACACACCCTGCCGATCTAGCCACCAAGACTCGTCCCTCGAGAGCTTCTGAAGTGTCAAAGATTCTCATTACGACTCGGCAATAAGTTTTAAGTATTGTGTAAATCTGGTTTTAAAAGCATAATGCTAAGAATATTAATAGATTCTGCGCATGTGCGGGAACTTGACTCTTAAAATTCCGATAAAATATAGAAATATTTTAAATTTATAATATTGTTTTGAAATATATGATTTGGATTGATTCATAGAAACTCTATGAATAATGGAGAAATAAAGATAAAAATTATTTTAAAAAAAAGAAAAATTATAAATTATTTGTCGATCTCGAGATTCGAACAGAAGACCAGCAAAATACAATGACACACCCTGCCGATCTAGCCACCAAGACGCGTACCTCGAGACCTTTTGAATCGTCAAAGATTCTCTTTACGATTCGGCAATAAGTTTTAAGTATTGTGTAAATCTGGTTTTAAAAGCACAAAGCTAGTTAATAGATTCTGCGCATGTGCGGGAACTTGACTCTTAAAATTCGGATAAAATATAGAAATATTTTAAATTTATAATATTGTTTTGAAATATATGATTTGGATTGATTCATAGTAACTCTATGAATAATGGAAAAATAAAGATAAAATTTATTTAAAAAAAAAGAAAAATTATAAAATCTTTGTCGATCTCGAGATTCGAACAGAAGACCAGCAAAATACAATGACACACCCTGCCGATCTAGCCACCAAGACTCGTACCTCGAGAGCTTCTGAAGGGTCAAAGATTCTCATTACGACTCGGCAATAAGTTTTAAGAATTGTGTAAATCTGGTTTTAAAAGCACATTGCTAAGAATATTAATAGATTCTGCGCATGTGCGGGAACTTGACTCTTAAAATTCCGATAAAATATAGAAATATTTTAAATTTATAATATTGTTTTGAAATATATGATTTGGAATGATTCATAGTAACTCTATGAATAATGGAGAAATATAGATAAAATTTATTTAAAAAAAAGAAAAATTATAAAATCTTTGTCGATCTCGAGATTCGAACAGAAGACCAGCAAAATACAATGACACACCCTGCCGATCTAGCCACCAAGACTCGTCCCTCGAGAGCTTCTGAAGTGTCAAAGATTCTCATTACGACTCGGCAATAAGTTTTAAGTATTGTGTAAATCTGGTTTTAAAAGCATAATGCTAAGAATATTAATAGATTCTGCGCATGTGCGGGAACTTGACTCTTAAAATTCGGATAAAATATAGAAATATTTTAAATTTATAATATTGTTTTGAAATATATGATTTGTATTGATTCATAGTAACTCTATGAATAATGGAAAAATAAAGATAAAATTTATTTTAAAAAAAAAGAAAAATTATAAAATCTTTGTCGATCTCGAGATTCGAACAGAAGACCAGCAAAATACAATGACACACCCTGCCGATCTAGCCACCAAGACTCGTCCCTCGAGAGCTTCTGAAGTGTCAAAGATTCTCCTTACGACTCGGCAATAAGTTTTAAGTATTGTGTAAATCTGGTTTTAAAAGCATAATGCTAAGAATATTAATAGATTCTGCGCATGTGCGGGAACTTGACTCTTAAAATTCCGATAAAATATAGAAATATTTAAATTTATAATATTGTTTTGAAATATATGATTTGGAAAGATTCATAGTAACTCTATGAATAATGGCGAAATAAAGATAAAATTTATTTAAAAAAAAGAAAAATTATAAATTATTTGTCGATCTCGAGATTCGAACAGAAGACCAGCAAAATACAATGACACACCCTGCCGATCTAGCCACCAAGACTCGTACCTCGAGAGCTTCTGAAGGGTCAAAGATTCTCATTATGACTCAGCAATAAGTTTTAAGTATTGTGTAAATCTGGTTTTAAAAGCACAATGCTAAGAATATTATTAGATTCTGCGCATGTGCGGGAACTTGATTCTTAAAATTCCGATAAAATATAGAAATATTTTAAATTTATAATATTGTTTTGAAATATATGATTTGGATTGATTCATAGAAACTCTATGAATAATGGAGAAATAAAGATAAAAATTATTTTAAAAAAAAGAAAAATTATAAATTATTTGTCGATCTCGAGATTCGAACAGAAGACCAGCAAAATACAATGACACACCCTGCCGATCTAGCCACCAAGACGCGTACCTCGAGACCTTTTGAATCGTCAAAGATTCTCTTTACGATTCGGCAATAAGTTTTAAGTATTGTGTAAATCTGGTTTTAAAAGCACAAAGCTAGTTAATAGATTCTGCGCATGTGCGGGAACTTGACTCTTAAAATTCGGATAAAATATAGAAATATTTTAAATTTATAATATTGTTTTGAAATATATGATTTGGATTGATTCATAGTAACTCTATGAATAATGGAAAAATAAAGATAAAATTTATTTAAAAAAAAAGAAAAATTATAAAATCTTTGTCGATCTCGAGATTCGAACAGAAGACCAGCAAAATACAATGACACACCCTGCCGATCTAGCCACCAAGACTCGTACCTCGAGAGCTTCTGAAGGGTCAAAGATTCTCATTACGACTCGGCAATAAGTTTTAAGAATTGTGTAAATCTGGTTTTAAAAGCACATTGCTAAGAATATTAATAGATTCTGCGCATGTGCGGGAACTTGACTCTTAAAATTCCGATAAAATATAGAAATATTTTAAATTTATAATATTGTTTTGAAATATATGATTTGGAATGATTCATAGTAACTCTATGAATAATGGAGAAATATAGATAAAATTTATTTAAAAAAAAAGAAAAATTATAAAATCTTTGTCGATCTCGAGTTCGAACAGAAGACCAGCAAAATACAATGACACACCCTGCCGATCTAGCCACCAAGACTCGTCCCTCGAGAGCTTCTGAAGTGTCAAAGATTCTCATTACGACTCGGCAATAAGTTTTAAGTATTGTGTAAATCTGGTTTTAAAAGCATAATGCTAAGAATATTAATAGATTCTGCGCATGTGCGGGAACTTGACTCTTAAAATTCGGATAAAATATAGAAATATTTTAAATTTATAATATTGTTTTGAAATATATGATTTGGATTGATTCATAGTAACTCTATGAATAATGGAAAAATAAAGATAAAATTTATTTTAAAAAAAAGAAAAATTATAAAATCTTTGTCGATCTCGAGATTCGAACAGAAGACCAGCAAAATACAATGACACACCCTGCCGATCTAGCCACCAAGACGCGTACCTCGAGAGCTTCTGAAGGGTCAAAGTTTCTCATTACGACTCGGCAATAAGTTTTAAGAATTGTGTAAATCTGGTCTTAAAAGCACAAAGCTAAGAATATTAATTGATTCTGCGCATGTGCGCGAACTTGACTCTTAAAATTCCGATAAAATATAGAAAAATTTTAAATTTATAATATTGTTTTGAAATATATGATTTGGAATGATTCATAGTAACTCTATGAATAATGGAGAAATAAAGATAAAAATTATTTTAAAAAAAAGAAAAATTATAAATTATTTGTCGATCTCGAGATTCAAACAGAAGACCAGCAAAATACAATGACACACCCTGCCGATCTAGCTACCAAGACTCGTACCTCGAGAGTTTCTGAATGGTCAAAGACTCTTATTACGACTCGGCAATAAGTTTTAAGAATTGTGTAAATCTGGTTTTAAAAGCACATTGCTAAGAATATTAATAGATTCTGCGCATGTGCCTGAACTTGACTCTTAAAATTCCGATAAAATATAGAAATATTTAAATTTATAATATTGTTTTGAAATATATGATTTGGAATGATTCATAGTAACTCTATGAATAATGGAGAAATATAGATAAAATTTATTTAAAAAAGAGAAAAATTATAAAATCTTTGTCGATCTCGAGATTCGAACAGAAGACCAGCAAAATACAATGACACACCCTGCCGATCTAGCCACCAAGACTCGTCCCTCGAGAGCTTCTGAAGTGTCAAAGATTCTCATTACGACTCGGCAATAAGTTTTAAGTATTGTGTAAATCTGGTTTTAAAAGCATAATGCTAAGAATATTAATAGATTCTGCGCATGTGCGGGAACTTGACTCTTAAAATTCCGATAAAATATAGAAATATTTTAAATTTATAATATTGTTTTGAAATATATGATTTGGATTGATTCATAGAAACTCTATGAATAATGGAGAAATAAAGATAAAAATTATTTTAAAAAAAAGAAAAATTATAAATTATTTGTCGATCTCGAGATTCGAACAGAAGACCAGCAAAATACAATGACACACCCTGCCGATCTAGCCACCAAGACGCGTACCTCGAGACCTTTTGAATCGTCAAAGATTCTCTTTACGATTCGGCAATAAGTTTTAAGTATTGTGTAAATCTGGTTTTAAAAGCACAAAGCTAGTTAATAGATTCTGCGCATGTGCGGGAACTTGACTCTTAAAATTCGGATAAAATATAGAAATATTTTAAATTTATAATATTGTTTTGAAATATATGATTTGGATTGATTCATAGTAACTCTATGAATAATGGAAAAATAAAGATAAAATTTATTTAAAAAAAAAGAAAAATTATAAAATCTTTGTCGATCTCGAGATTCGAACAGAAGACCAGCAAAATACAATGACACACCCTGCCGATCTAGCCACCAAGACTCGTACCTCGAGAGCTTCTGAAGGGTCAAAGATTCTCATTACGACTCGGCAATAAGTTTTAAGAATTGTGTAAATCTGGTTTTAAAAGCACATTGCTAAGAATATTAATAGATTCTGCGCATGTGCGGGAACTTGACTCTTAAAATTCCGATAAAATATAGAAATATTTTAAATTTATAATATTGTTTTGAAATATATGATTTGGAATGATTCATAGTAACTCTATGAATAATGGAGAAATATAGATAAAATTTATTTAAAAAAAAGAAAAATTATAAAATCTTTGTCGATCTCGAGATTCGAACAGAAGACCAGCAAAATACAATGACACACCCTGCCGATCTAGCCACCAAGACTCGTCCCTCGAGAGCTTCTGAAGTGTCAAAGATTCTCATTACGACTCGGCAATAAGTTTTAAGTATTGTGTAAATCTGGTTTTAAAAGCATAATGCTAAGAATATTAATAGATTCTGCGCATGTGCGGGAACTTGACTCTTAAAATTCGGATAAAATATAGAAATATTTTAAATTTATAATATTGTTTTGAAATATATGATTTGTATTGATTCATAGTAACTCTATGAATAATGGAAAAATAAAGATAAAATTTATTTAAAAAAAAGAAAAATTATAAAATCTTTGTCGATCTCGAGATTCGAACAGAAGACCAGCAAAATACAATGACACACCCTGCCGATCTAGCCACCAAGACTCGTACCTCGAGAGCTTCTGAAGGGTCAAAGATTCTCATTATGACTCAGCAATAAGTTTTAAGTATTGTGTAAATCTGGTTTTAAAAGCACAATGCTAAGAATATTATTAGATTCTGCGCATGTGCGGGAACTTGATTCTTAAAATTCCGATAAAATATAGAAATATTTTAAATTTATAATATTGTTTTGAAATATATGATTTGGATTGATTCATAGAAACTCTATGAATAATGGAGAAATAAAGATAAAAATTATTTTAAAAAAAAGAAAAATTATAAATTATTTGTCGATCTCGAGATTCGAACAGAAGACCAGCAAAATACAATGACACACCCTGCCGATCTAGCCACCAAGACGCGTACCTCGAGACCTTTTGAATCGTCAAAGATTCTCTTTACGATTCGGCAATAAGTTTTAAGTATTGTGTAAATCTGGTTTTAAAAGCACAAAGCTAGTTAATAGATTCTGCGCATGTGCGGGAACTTGACTCTTAAAATTCGGATAAAATATAGAAATATTTTAAATTTATAATATTGTTTTGAAATATATGATTTGGATTGATTCATAGTAACTCTATGAATAATGGAAAAATAAAGATAAAATTTATTTAAAAAAAATTGAAAAATTATAAAATCTTTGTCGATCTCGAGATTCGAACAGAAGACCAGCAAAATACAATGACACACCCTGCCGATCTAGCCACCAAGACTCGTACCTCGAGAGCTTCTGAAGGGTCAAAGATTCTCATTACGACTCGGCAATAAGTTTTAAGAATTGTGTAAATCTGGTTTTAAAAGCACATTGCTAAGAATATTAATAGATTCTGCGCATGTGCGGGAACTTGACTCTTAAAATTCCGATAAAATATAGAAATATTTTAAATTTATAATATTGTTTTGAAATATATGATTTGGAATGATTCATAGTAACTCTATGAATAATGGAGAAATATAGATAAAATTTATTTAAAAAAAAGAAAAATTATAAAATCTTTGTCGATCTCGAGTTCGAACAGAAGACCAGCAAAATACAATGACACACCCTGCCGATCTAGCCACCAAGACTCGTCCCTCGAGAGCTTCTGAAGTGTCAAAGATTCTCATTACGACTCGGCAATAAGTTTTAAGTATTGTGTAAATCTGGTTTTAAAAGCATAATGCTAAGAATATTAATAGATTCTGCGCATGTGCGGGAACTTGACTCTTAAAATTCGGATAAAATATAGAAATATTTTAAATTTATAATATTGTTTTGAAATATATGATTTGGATTGATTCATAGTAACTCTATGAATAATGGAAAAATAAAGATAAAATTTATTTTAAAAAAAAGAAAAATTATAAAATCTTTGTCGATCTCGAGATTCGAACAGAAGACCAGCAAAATACAATGACACACCCTGCCGATCTAGCCACCAAGACGCGTACCTCGAGAGCTTCTGAAGGGTCAAAGTTTCTCATTACGACTCGGCAATAAGTTTTAAGAATTGTGTAAATCTGGTCTTAAAAGCACAAAGCTAAGAATATTAATTGATTCTGCGCATGTGCGCGAACTTGACTCTTAAAATTCCGATAAAATATAGAAAAATTTTAAATTTATAATATTGTTTTGAAATATATGATTTGGAATGATTCATAGTAACTCTATGAATAATGGAGAAATAAAGATAAAATTTATTTTAAAAAAAGAAAAATTATAAATTATTTGTCGATCTCGAGATTCGAACAGACTAGCAAAATACAATGACACACCCTGCCGATCTAGCCACCAAGACGCATACCTCGAGAGCTTCTGAAGGGTTCAAGATTCTCATTACGACTCGGCAATAAGTTTTAAGTATTGTGTAAATCTGGTTTTAAAAGCACAAAGCTAAGAATATTAATAGATTCTGCGCATGTGCGGGAACTTGACTCTTAAATTTCGGATAAAATATAGAAATATTTTAAATTTATAATATTGTTTTGAAATATATGATTTGGATTGATTCATAGTAACTCTATGAATAATGGAAAAATAAAGATAAAATTTATTTAAAAAAAAGAAAAATTATAAAATCTTTGTCGATCTCGAGATTCGAACAGAAGACCAGAAAAATACAATGACACACCCTGCCCATCTAGCCACCAAGACGCGTACCTCGAGAGCTTCTGAAGGGTCAAAGTTTCTCATTACGACTCGGCAATAAGTTTTAAGAATTGTGTAAATCTGGTTTTAAAAGCACAATGCTAAGAATATTAATAGATTCTGCGCATGTGCGGGAACTTGACTCTTAAAATTCCGATAAAATATAGAAATATTTTAAATTTATAATATTGTTTTGAAATATATGATTTGGATTGATTCATAGAAACTCTATGAATAATGGAGAAATAAAGATAAAAATTATTTTAAAAAAAAGAAAAATTATAAATTATTTGTCGATCTCGAGATTCGAACAGAAGACCAGCAAAATACAATGACACACCCTGCCGATCTAGCCACCAAGACGCGTACCTCGAGACCTTTTGAATCGTCAAAGATTCTCTTTACGACTCGGCAATAAGTTTTAAGTATTGTGTAAATCTGGTTTTAAAAGCACAAAGCTAGTTAATAGATTCTGCGCATGTGCGGGAACATGACTCTTAAAATTCGGATAAAATATAGAAATATTTTAAATTTATAATATTGTTTTGAAATATATGATTTGGATTGATTCATAGTAACTCTATGAATAATGGAAAAATAAAGATAAAATTTATTTAAAAAAAAGAAATATTATAAATTATTTGTCGATCTCGAGATTCGAACAGAAGACCAGCAAAATACAATGACACACCCTGCCGATCTAGCCACCAAGACGCATACCTCGAGAGCTTCTGAAGGGTTCAAGATTCTCATTACGACTCGGCAATAAGTTTTAAGTATTGTGTAAATCTGGTTTTAAAAGCACAAAGCTAAGAATATTAATAGATTCTGCGCATGTGCGGGAACTTGACTCTTAAAATTCGGATAAAATATAGAAATATTTTAAATTTATAATATTGTTTTGAAATATATGATTTGGATTGATTCATAGTAACTCTATGTATAATGGAAAAATAAAGATAAAATTTATTTTAAAAAAAAGAAAAATTATAAAATCTTTGTCGATCTCGAGATTCGAACAGAAGACCAGCAAAATACAATGACACACCCTGCCGATCTAGCCACCAAGACGCGTACCTCGAGAGCTTCTGAAGGGTCAAAGTTTCTCATTACGACTCGGCAATAAGTTTTAAGAATTGTGTAAATCTGGTCTTAAAAGCACAAAGCTAAGAATATTAATTGATTCTGCGCATGTGCGCGAACTTGACTCTTAAAATTCCGATAAAATATAGAAAAATTTTAAATTTATAATATTGTTTTGAAATAAATGATTTGGAATGATTCATAGTAACTCTATGAATAATGGAGAAATAAAGATAAAATTTATTTTAAAAAAAGAAAAATTATAAATTATTTGTCGATCTCGAGATTCGAACAGACTAGCAAAATACAATGACACACCCCGCCGATCTAGCCACCAAGACTCGTACCTCGAGAGCTTCTGAAGGGTCAAAGATTCTCATTATGACTCAGCAATAAGTTTTAAGTATTGTGTAAATCTGGTTTTAAAAGCACAAAGCTAGTTAATAGATTCTGCGCATGTGCGGGAACTTGACTCTTAAAATTCGGATAAAATATAGAAATATTTTAAATTTATAATATTGTTTTGAAATATATGATTTGGATTGATTCATAGTAACTCTATGAATAATGGAAAAATAAAGATAAAATTTATTTTAAAAAAAAGAAAAATTATAAAATCTTTGTCGATCTCGAGATTCAAACAGAAGACCAGCAAAATACAATGACACACCCTGCCCATCTAGCCACCAAGACGCGTACCTCGAGAGCTTCTAAAGGGTCAAAGATTCTCATTACGACTCGGCAATAAGTTTTAAGAATTGTGTAAATCTGGTTTTAAAAGCACAATGCTAAGAATATTAATAGATTCTGCGCATGTGCGGGAACTTGACTCTTAAAATTCCGATAAAATATAGAAATATTTTAAATTTATAATATTGTTTTGAAATATATGATTTGGATTGATTCATAGAAACTCTATGAATAATGGAGAAATAAAGATAAAAATTATTTTAAAAAAAAGAAAAATTATAAATTATTTGTCGATCTCGAGATTCGAACAGAAGACCAGCAAAATACAATGACACACCCTGCCGATCTAGCCACCAAGACGCGTACCTCGAGACCTTTTGAATCGTCAAAGATTCTCTTTACGACTCGGCAATAAGTTTTAAGTATTGTGTAAATCTGGTTTTAAAAGCACAAAGCTAGTTAATAGATTCTGCGCATGTCCGGGAACATGACTCTTAAAATTCGGATAAAATATAGAAATATTTTAAATTTATAATATTGTTTTGAAATATATGATTTGGATTGATTCATAGTAACTCTATGAATAATGGAAAAATAAAGATAAAATTTATTTAAAAAAAAGAAAAATTATAAATTATTTGTCGATCTCGAGATTCGAACAGAAGACCAGCAAAATACAATGACACACCCTGCCGATCTAGCCACCAAGACTCGTACCTCGAGAGCTTCTGAAGGGTCAAAGATTCTCATTATGACTCAGCAATAAGTTTTAAGTATTGTGTAAATCTGGTTTTAAAAGCACAATGCTAAGAATATTATTAGATTCTGCGCATGTGCGGGAACTTGACTCTTAAAATTCCGATAAAATATAGAAATATTTTAAATTTATAATATTTTTTGAAATATATGATTTGGATTGATTCATAGAAACTCTATGAATAATGGAGAAATAAAGATAAAAATTATTTTAAAAAAAAGAAAAATTATAAATTATTTGTCGATCTCGAGATTCGAACAGAAGACCAGCAAAATACAATGACACACCCTGCCGATCTAGCCACCAAGACGCGTACCTCGAGACCTTTTGAATCGTCAAAGATTCTCTTTACGACTCGGCAATAAGTTTTAAGTATTGTGTAAATCTGGTTTTAAAAGCACAAAGCTAGTTAATAGATTCTGCGCATGTGCGGGAACTTGACTCTTAAAATTCGGATAAAATATAGAAATATTTTAAATTTCTAATATTGTTTTGAAATATATGATTTGGATTGATTCATAGTAACTCTATGAATAATGGAGAAATATAGATAAAATTTATTTAAAAAAAAGAAAAATTATAAAATCTTTGTCGATCTCGAGATTCGAACAGAAGACCAGCAAAATACAATGACACACCCTGCCGATCTAGCCACCAAGACTCGTCCCTCGAGAGCTTCTGAAGTGTCAAAGATTCTCATTACGACTCGGCAATAAGTTTTAAGTATTGTGTAAATCTGGTTTTAAAAGCATAATGCTAAGAATATTAATAGATTCTGCGCATGTGCGGGAACTTGACTCTTAAAATTCCGATAAAATATAGAAATATTTAAATTTATAATATTGTTTTGAAATATATGATTTGGAATGATTAATAGTAACTCTATGAATAATGGCGAAATAAAGATAAAATTTATTTAAAAAAAAGAAAAATTATAAATTATTTGTCGATCTCGAGATTCGAACAGAAGACCAGCAAAATACAATGACACACCCCGCCGATCTAGCCACCAAGACTCGTACCTCGAGAGCTTCAGAAGGGTCAAAGATTCTCATTATGACTCAGCAATAAGTTTTAAGTATTGTGTAAATCTGGTTTTAAAAGCACAAAGCTAGTTAATAGATTCTGCGCATGTGCGGGAACTTGACTCTTAAAATTCGGATAAAATATAGAAATATTTTAAATTTATAATATTGTTTTGAAATATATGATTTGGATTGATTCATAGTAACTCTATGAATAATGGAAAAATAAAGATAAAATTTATTTTAAAAAAAAGAAAAATTATAAAATCTTTGTCGATCTCGAGATTCAAACAGAAGACCAGCAAAATACAATGACACACCCTGCCCATCTAGCCACCAAGACGCGTACCTCGAGAGCTTCTAAAGGGTCAAAGATTCTCATTACGACTCGGCAATAAGTTTTAAGAATTGTGTAAATCTGGTTTTAAAAGCACAATGCTAAGAATATTAATAGATTCTGCGCATGTGCGGGAACTTGACTCTTAAAATTCCGATAAAATATAGAAATATTTAAATTTATAATATTGTTTTGAAATATATGATTTGGAATGATTCATAGTAACTCTATGAATAATGGCGAAATAAAGATAAAATTTATTTAAAAAAAAGAAAAATTATAAATTATTTGTCGATCTCGAGATTCGAACAGAAGACCAGAAAAATACAGTGACACACCCTGCCGATCTAGCCACCAAGACTCGTACCTCGAGAGCTTCTGAAGGGTCAAAGATTCTCATTATGACTCAGCAATAAGTTTTAAGTATTGTGTAAATCTGGTTTTAAAAGCACAATGCTAAGAATATTATTAGATTCTGCGCATGTGCGGGAACTTGACTCTTAAAATTCCGATAAAATATAGAAATATTTTAAATTTATATTATTGTTTTGAAATATATGATTTGGATTGATTCATAGAAACTCTATGAATAATGGAGAAATAAAGATAAAAATTATTTTAAAAAAAAGAAAAATTATAAATTATTTGTCGATCTCGAGATTCGAACAGAAGACCAGCAAAATACAATGACACACCCTGCCGATCTAGCCACCAAGACGCGTACATCGAGACCTTTTGAAGGGTCAAAGATTCTCATTACGAATCGGCAATAAGTTTTAAGAATTGTGTAAATCTGGTTTTAAAAGCACATTGCTAAGAATATTAATAGATTCTGCGCATGTGCGGGAACTTGACTCTTAAAATTCCGATAAAATATAGAAATATTTTAAATTTATAATATTGTTTTGAAATATATGATTTGGAATGATTCATAGTAACTCTATGAATAATGGAGAAAAATAGATAAAATTTATTTAAAAAAAAGAAAAATTATAAAATCTTTGTCGATCTCGAGATTCGAACAGAAGACCAGCAAAATACAATGACACACCCTGCCGATCTAGCCACCAAGACTCGTCCCTCGAGAGCTTCTGAAGTGTCAAAGATTCTCATTACGACTCGGCAATAAGTTTTAAGTATTGTGTAAATTTGGTTTTAAAAGCATAATGCTAAGAATATTAATAGATTCTGCGCATGTGCGGGAACTTGACTCTTAAAATTCCGATAAAATATAGAAATATTTAAATTTATAATATTGTTTTGAAATATATGATTTGGAATGATTCATAGTAACTCTATGAATAATGGCGAAATAAAGATAAAATTTATTTAAAAAAAAGAAAAATTATAAATTATTTGTCGATCTCGAGATTCGAACAGAAGACCAGCAAAATACAATGACACACCCTGCCGATCTAGCCACCAAGACTCGTACCTCGAGAGCTTCTGAAGGGTCAAAGATTCTCATTATGACTCAGCAATAAGTTTTAAGTATTGTGTAAATCTGGTTTTAAAAGCACAAAGCTAGTTAATAGATTCTGCGCATGTGCGGGAACTTGACTCTTAAAATTCGGATAAAATATAGAAATATTTTAAATTTATAATATTGTTTTGAAATATATGATTTGGATTGATTCATAGTAACTCTATGAATAATGGAAAAATAAAGATAAAATTTATTTAAAAAAAAAGAAAAATTATAAATTATTTGTCGATCTCGAGATTCGAACAGAAGACCAATGACAACCCAGCAAAATACAATGACACACCCTGCCGATCTAGCCACCAAGACGCGTACCTCGAGACCTTTTGAATCGTCAAAGATTCTCTTTACGACTCGGCAATAAGTTTTAAGAATTGTGTAAATCTGGTTTTAAAAGCACAATGCTAAGAATATTAATAGATTCTGCGCATGTGCGGGAACTTGACTCTTAAAATTCCGATAAAATATAGAAATATTTAAATTTATAATATTGTTTTGAAATATATGATTTGGAATGATTCATAGTAACTCTATGAATAATGGCGAAATAAAGATAAAATTTATTTAAAAAAAAGAAAAATTATAAATTATTTGTCGATCTCGAGATTCGAACAGAAGACCAGAAAAATACAATGACACACCCTGCCGATCTAGCCACCAAGACTCGTACCTCGAGAGCTTCTGAAGGGTCAAAGATTCTCATTATGACTCAGCAATAAGTTTTAAGTATTGTGTAAATCTGGTTTTAAAAGCACAATGCTAAGAATATTATTAGATTCTGCGCATGTGCGGGAACTTGACTCTTAAAATTCCGATAAAATATAGAAATATTTTAAATTTATATTATTGTTTTGAAATATATGATTTGGATTGATTCATAGAAACTCTATGAATAATGGAGAAATAAAGATAAAAATTATTTTAAAAAAAAGAAAAAATTATAAATTATTTGTCGATCTCGAGATTCGAACAGAAGACCAGCAAAATACAATGACACACCCCGCCGATCTAGCCACCAAGACTCGTACCTCGAGAGCTTCTGAAGGGTCAAAGATTCTCATTATGACTCAGCAATAAGTTTTAAGTATTGTGTAAATCTGGTTTTAAAAGCACAAAGCTAGTTAATAGATTCTGCGCATGTGCGGGAACTTGACTCTTAAAATTCGGATAAAATATAGAAATATTTTAAATTTATAATATTGTTTTGAAATATATGATTTGGATTGATTCATAGTAACTCTATGAATAATGGAAAAATAAAGATAAAATTTATTTTAAAAAAAAGAAAAATTATAAAATCTTTGTCGATCTCGAGATTCGAACAGAAGACCAGCAAAATACAATGACACACCCTGCCCATCTAGCCACCAAGACGCGTACCTCGAGAGCTTCTAAAGGGTCAAAGATTCTCATTACGACTCGGCAATAAGTTTTAAGAATTGTGTAAATCTGGTTTTAAAAGCACAATGCTAAGAATATTAATAGATTCTGCGCATGTGCGGGAACTTGACTCTTAAAATTCCGATAAAATATAGAAATATTTAAATTTATAATATTGTTTTGAAATATATGATTTGGAATGATTCATAGTAACTCTATGAATAATGGCGAAATAAAGATAAAATTTATTTAAAAAAAAGAAAAATTATAAATTATTTGTCGATCTCGAGATTCGAACAGAAGACCAATGACAACCCAGCAAAATACAATGACACACCCTGCCGATCTAGCCACCAAGACGCGTACCTCGAGACCTTTTGAATCGTCAAAGATTCTCTTTACGACTCGGCAATAAGTTTTAAGTATTGTGTAAATCTGGTTTTAAAAGCACAAAGCTAGTTAATAGATTCTGCGCATGTGCGGGAACTTGACTCTTAAAATTCGGATAAAATATAGAAATATTTTAAATTTATAATATTGTTTTGAAATATATGATTTGGATTGATTCATAGTAACTCTATGAATAATGGAAAAATAAAGATAAAATTTATTTAAAAAAAAAGAAAAATTATAAAATCTTTGTCGATCTCGAGATTCGAACAGAAGACCAGCAAAATACAATGACACACCCTGCCTATCTAGCCACCAAGACTCGTACCTCGAGAGCTTCTGAAGGGTCAAAGATTCTCATTACGAATCGGCAATAAGTTTTAAGAATTGTGTAAATCTGGTTTTAAAAGCACAATGCTAAGAATATTAATAGATTCTGCGCATGTGCGGGAACTTGACTCTTAAAATTCCGATAAAATATAGAAATATTTAAATTTATAATATTGTTTTGAAATATATGATTTGGAATGATTCATAGTAACTCTATGAATAATGGCGAAATAAAGATAAAATTTATTTAAAAAAAAGAAAAATTATAAATTATTTGTCGATCTCGAGATTCGAACAGAAGACCAGAAAAATACAATGACACACCCTGCCGATCTAGCCACCAAGTCTCGTACCTCGAGAGCTTCTGAAGGGTCAAAGATTCTCATTATGACTCAGCAATAAGTTTTAAGTATTGTGTAAATCTGGTTTTAAAAGCACAATGCTAAGAATATTATTAGATTCTGCGCATGTGCGGGAACTTGACTCTTAAAATTCCGATAAAATATAGAAATATTTTAAATTTATATTATTGTTTTGAAATATATGATTTGGATTGATTCATAGAAACTCTATGAATAATGGAGAAATAAAGATAAAAATTATTTTAAAAAAAAGAAAAATTATAAATTATTTGTCGATCTCGAGATTCGAACAGAAGACCAGCAAAATACAATGACACACCCCGCCGATCTAGCCACCAAGACTCGTACCTCGAGAGCTTCTGAAGGGTCAAAGATTCTCATTATGACTCAGCAATAAGTTTTAAGTATTGTGTAAATCTGGTTTTAAAAGCACAAAGCTAGTTAATAGATTCTGCGCATGTGCGGGAACTTGACTCTTAAAATTCGGATAAAATATAGAAATATTTTAAATTTATAATATTGTTTTGAAATATATGATTTGGATTGATTCATAGTAACTCTATGAATAATGGAAAAATAAAGATAAAATTTATTTTAAAAAAAAGAAAAATTATAAAATCTTTGTCGATCTCGAGATTCGAACAGAAGACCAGCAAAATACAATGACACACCCTGCCCATCTAGCCACCAAGACGCGTACCTCGAGAGCTTCTAAAGGGTCAAAGATTCTCATTACGACTCGGCAATAAGTTTTAAGAATTGTGTAAATCTGGTTTTAAAAGCACAATGCTAAGAATATTAATAGATTCTGCGCATGTGCGGGAACTTGACTCTTAAAATTCCGATAAAATATAGAAATATTTAAATTTATAATATTGTTTTGAAATATATGATTTGGAATGATTCATAGTAACTCTATGAATAATGGCGAAATAAAGATAAAATTTATTTAAAAAAAAGAAAAATTATAAATTATTTGTCGATCTCGAGATTCGAACAGAAGACCAGAAAAATACAGTGACACACCCTGCCGATCTAGCCACCAAGACTCGTACCTCGAGAGCTTCTGAAGGGTCAAAGATTCTCATTATGACTCAGCAATAAGTTTTAAGTATTGTGTAAATCTGGTTTTAAAAGCACAATGCTAAGAATATTATTAGATTCTGCGCATGTGCGGGAACTTGACTCTTAAAATTCCGATAAAATATAGAAATATTTTAAATTTATATTATTGTTTTGAAATATATGATTTGGATTGATTCATAGAAACTCTATGAATAATGGAGAAATAAAGATAAAAATTATTTTAAAAAAAAGAAAAATTATAAATTATTTGTCGATCTCGAGATTCGAACAGAAGACCAGCAAAATACAATGACACACCCTGCCGATCTAGCCACCAAGACGCGTACCTCGAGACCTTTTGAATCGTCAAAGATTCTCTTTACGACTCGGCAATAAGTTTTAAGTATTGTGTAAATCTGGTTTTAAAAGCACAATGCTAAGAATATTAATAGATTCTGCGCATGTGCGGGAACTTGACTCTTAAAATTCGGATAAAATATAGAAATATTTTAAATTTATAATATTGTTTTGAAATATATGATTTGGATTGATTCATAGTAACTCTATGAATAATGGAAAAATAAAGATAAAATTTATTTAAAAAAAAAGAAAAATTATAAAATCTTTGTCGATCTCGAGATTCGAACAGAAGACCAGCAAAATACAATGACACACCCTGCCTATCTAGCCACCAAGACTCGTACCTCAAGAGCTTCTGAAGGGTCAAAGATTCTCATTACGAATCGGCAATAAGTTTTAAGAATTGTGTAAATCTGGTTTTAAAAGCACATTGCTAAGAATATTAATAGATTCTGCGCATGTGCGGGAACTTGACTCTTAAAATTCCGATAAAATATAGAAATATTTTAAATTTATAATATTGTTTTGAAATATATGATTTGGAATGATTCATAGTAACTCTATGAATAATTTAGAAAAATAGATAAAATTTATTTAAAAAAAAGAAAAATTATAAAATCTTTGTCGATCTCGAGATTCGAACAGAAGACCAGCAAAATACAATGACACACCCTGCCGATATAGCCACCAAGACTCGTCCCTCGAGAGCTTCTGAAGTGTCAAAGATTCTCATTACGACTCGGCAATAAGTTTTAAGTATTGTGTAAATTTGGTTTTAAAAGCATAATGCTAAGAATATTAATAGATTCTGCGCATGTGCGGGAACTTGACTCTTAAAATTCCGATAAAATATAGAAATATTTAAATTTATAATATTGTTTTGAAATATATGATTTGGAATGATTCATAGTAACTCTATGAATAATGGCGAAATAAAGATAAAATTTATTTAAAAAAAAGAAAAATTATAAATTATTTGTCGATCTCGAGATTCGAACAGAAGACCAGCAAAATACAATGACACACCCTGCCGATCTAGCCACCAAGACTCGTACCTCGAGAGCTTCTGAAGGGTCAAAGATTCTCATTATGACTCAGCAATAAGTTTTAAGTATTGTTTAAATCTGGTTTTAAAAGCACAAAGCTAGTTAATAGATTCTGCGCATGTGCGGGAACTTGACTCTTAAAATTCGGATAAAATATAGAAATATTTTAAATTTATAATATTGTTTTGAAATATATGATTTGGATTGATTCATAGTAACTCTATGAATAATGGAAAAATAAAGATAAATTTATTTAAAAAAAAGAAAAATTATAAAATCTTTGTCGATCTCGAGATTCGAACAGAAGACCAGCAAAATATAATGACACACCTTGCCCATCTAGCCACCAAGACGCGTACCTCGAGAGCTTCTGAAGGGTCAAAGATTCTCATTACGACTCGGCAATAAGTTTTAAGAATTGTGTAAATCTGGTTTTAAAAGCACAATGCTAAGAATATTAATAGATTCTGCGCATGTGCGGGAACTTGACTCTTAAAATTCCGATAAAATATAGAAATATTTAAATTTATAATATTGTTTTGAAATATATGATTTGGAATGATTCATAGAAACTCTATGAATAATGGAGAAATAAAGATAAAATTTATTTAAAAAAAAAGAGAAATTATAAATTATTTGTCGATCTCGAGATTCGAACAGAAGACCAATGACAACCCAGCAAAATACAATGACACACCCTGCCGATCTAGCCACCAAGACGCGTACCTCGAGACCTTTTGAATCGTCAAAGATTCTCTTTACGACTCGGCAATAAGTTTTAAGTATTGTGTAAATCTGGTTTTAAAAGCACAAAGCTAGTTAATAGATTCTGCGCATGTGCGGGAACTTGACTCTTAAAATTCGGATAAAATATAGAAATATTTTAAATTTATAATATTGTTTTGAAATATATGATTTGGATTGATTCATAGTAACTCTATGAATAATGGAAAAATAAAGATAAAATTTATTTAAAAAAAAAGAAAAATTATAAAATCTTTGTCGATCTCGAGATTCGAACAGAAGACCAGCAAAATACAATGACACACCCTGCCTATCTAGCCACCAAGACTCGTACCTCGAGAGCTTCTGAAGGGTCAAAGATTCTCATTACGAATCGGCAATAAGTTTTAAGAATTGTGTAAATCTGGTTTTAAAAGCACATTGCTAAGAATATTAATAGATTCTGCGCATGTGCGGGAACTTGACTCTTAAAATTCCGATAAAATATAGAAATATTTCAAATTTATAATATTGTTTTGAAATATATGATTTGGAATGATTCATAGTAAATCTATGAATAATGGAGAAATATAGATAAAATTTATTTAAAAAAAAGAAAAATTATAAAATCTTTGTCGATCTCGAGATTCGAACAGAAGACCAGCAAAATACAATGACACACCCTGCCGATCTAGCCACCAAGACTCGTCCAATCGAGAGCTTCTGAAGTGTCAAAGATTCTCATTACGACTCGGCAATAAGTTTTAAGTATTGTGTAAATCTGGTTTTAAAAGCATAATGCTAAGAATATTAATAGATTCTGCGCATGTGCGGGAACTTGACTTTTAAAATTTGGATAAAATATAGAAATATTTTAAATTTATAATATTGTTTTGAAATATATGATTTTTAATGATTCATAAAAACTCTATGAATAATGGAAAAATAAAGATAAAATTTATTTAAAAAAAAAGAAAAATTATAAAATCTTTGTCGATCTCGAGATTCGAACAGAAGACCAGCAAAATACAATGACACACCCTGCCGATCTAGCCACCAAGACGCGTACCTCGAGACCTTTTGAATCGTCAAAGATTCCCTTTACGACTCGGCAATAAGTTTTAAGTATTGTGTAAATCTGGTTTTAAAAGCACAAAGCTAGTTAATAGATTCTGCGCATGTGCGGGAACTTGACTCTTAAAATTCGGATAAAATATAGAAATATTTTAAATTTCTAATATTGTTTTGAAATATATGATTTGGACTGATTCATAGTAACTCTATGAATAATGGAAAAATAAAGATAAAATTTATTTAAAAAAAAAGAAAAATTATAAAATCTTTGTCGATCTCGAGATTCGAACAGAAGACCAGCAAAATACAATGACACACCCTGCCTTTCTAGCCACCAAGACTCGTACCTCGAGAGCTTCTGAAGGGTCAAAGATTCTCATTACGAATCGGCAATAAGTTTTAAGAATTGTGTAAATCTGGTTTTAAAAGCACTATGCTAAGAATATTAATAGATTCTGCGCATGTGCGGGAACTTGACTCTTAAAATTCCGATAAAATATAGAAATATTTTAAATTTATAATATTGTTTTGAAATATATGATTTGGAATGATTCATAGTAACTCTGTGAATAATGGAGAAATATAGATAAAATTTATTTAAAAAAAAGAAAAATTATAAAATCTTTGTCGATCTCGAGATTCGAACAGAAGACCAGCAAAATACAATGACACACCCTGCCGATCTAGCCACCAAGACTCGTCCCTCGAGAGCTTCTGAAGTGTCAAAGATTCTCATTACGACTCGGCAATAAGTTTTAAGTATTGTGTAAATCTGGTTTTAAAAGCACAATGCTAAGAATATTAATAGATTCTGCGCATGTGCGGGAAATTGACTCTTAAAATTCCGATAAAATATACAAATATTTTAAATTTATAATATTGTTTTGAAATATATGATTTTTAATGATTCATAAAAACTCTATGAATAATGGCGAAATAAAGATAAAATTTATTTAAAAAAAAGAAAAATTATAAATTATTTGTCGATCTCGAGATTCGAACAGAAGACCAGCAAAATACAATGACACACCCTGCCAATCTAGCCACCAAGACTCGTACCTCGAGAGCTTCTGAAGGGTAAAATATTCTCATTATGACTCGGCAATAAGTTTTAAGTATTGTGTATATCTGGTTTTAAAAGCACAATACTAAGAATATTTATAGATTCTGCGCATGTGCGGGAACTTGACTCTTAAAATTCCGATAAAATATAGAAATATTTTAAATTTATAATATTGTTTTGAAATATATGATTTGGAATGATTCATAGTAACTCTATGAATAATGGAGAAATATAGATAAAATTTATTTAAAAAAAAGAAAAATTATAAAATCTTTGTCGATCTCGAGATTCGAACAGAAGACCAGCAAGATACAATGACACACACTGCCGATCTAGCCACCAAGACGCTTGCCTCGAGAGCTTCTGAAGGGTCAAAGATTCTCATTACGACTCAGCAATAAGTTTTAAGTATTGTGTAAGTCTGGTTTTAAAAGCACAATGCTAAGAATATTAATAGATTCTGCGCATGTGCGGGAACTTGAGTCTTAAAATTCCGATAAAATATAGAAATATTTACATTTATAATATTGTTTTGAAATATATGATTTTAAATGATTCATAGTAACTCTATGAATAATGGAGAAATAAAAATAAAATTTATTTAAAAAAAAGAAAAATTATAAATTATTTGTCGATCTCGAGATTCGAACAGAAGACCAGCAAAATACAACGACACACCCTGCCGATCTAGCCACCAAGACTCGTACCTCGAGAGCTTCTGAAGGGTCAAAAATTCTCATTACGACTCGGCAATAAGTTAAGTATTGTGTAAATCTGGTTTTAAAAGCAGAATGCTAAGAATATTAATAGATTCTGCGCATATGCGGGAACTTGACTCTTAAAATTCCGATAAAATATAGAAATATTTTAAATTTATAATATTGTTTTGAAATATATGATTTGGAATGATTGATAGTAACTCTATGAATAATGGAAAAATATAGATAAAATTAAAAAAAAATAATTATAAATTATTTGTCGATCTCGAGATTCGAACAGAAGACCAGCAAAATACAATGACACACCCTGCCGATCTAGCCACCAAGACTCGTACCTCGAGAGCTTCTGAAGTGTCAAAGATTCTTATTACGATTCGGCAATAAGTTTTAAGTATTGTGTAAATCTGGTTTTAAAAGCACAATGCTAAGAATATTAATAGATTCTGCGCATGTGCGGGAACTTGACTCTTAAAATTCCGATAAAATATAGAAATATTTTAAATTTATAATATTGCTTTGAAATATATGATTTGGAATGATTCATAGTAACGCTATGAATAATGAAGAAATAAAGATAAAATTTATTTAAAAAAGAGAAAAATTATAAATTATTTGTCGATCTCGAGATTCGAACAGAATACCAGCAAAATAAAATGACACATCCTGCCGATCTAGCCACCAAGACTCGTACCTCGAGAGCTTCTGAAGGGTCAAAGATTCTCATTACGACTCGGCAATAAGTATTAAGTATTGTGTAAATCTGGTTTTAAAAGCACAATGCTAAGAATATTAATAGATTCTGCGCATGTGCGGGAACTTGATTCTTAAAATTCCGATAAAATATAGACATATTTTAAATTTATAATATTGTTTTGAAATATATGATTTGGAATGATTCATAATAACGCTATGAATAATGGAGAAATATAGATAAAATTTATTTAAAAAAAAGAAAAATTATAAATTATTTGTCGATCTCGAGATTTGAACAGAAGACCAGCAAAATACAATGACACACCCTGCCAATCTAGCCACCAAGACTCGCACCTCGAGAGCTGCTGAAGGGTCAAAGATTCTCATTACGACTCGGCAATAAGTTTTAAGTATTGTGTAAATCTGGTTTTAAAAGCACACTGCTAAGAATATTAATAGATTCTGCGCATGTGCGGGAACTTGACTCTTAAAATTCCGATAAAATATAGAAATATTTTAAATTTATAATATTGTTTTGAAATATATGATTTGGAATAATTCATAGTAACTCTATGAATAATGGAGAAATAAAGATAAAATTTATTTAAAAAAGAGAAAAATTATAAATTATTTGTCGATCTCGAGATTCGAACAGAATACCAGCAAAATAAAATGACACATCCTGCCGATCTAGCCACCAAGACTCGTACCTCGAGAGCTTCTGAAGGGTCAAAGATTCTCATTACGACTCGGCAATAAGTATTAAGTATTGTGTAAATCTGGTTTTAAAAGCACAATGCTAAGAATATTAATAGATTCTGCGCATGTGCGGGAACTTGATTCTTAAAATTCCGATAAAATATAGACATATTTTAAATTTATAATATTGTTTTGAAATATATGATTTGGAATGATTCATAGTAACGCTATGAATAATGGAGAAATATAGATAAAATTTATTTAAAAAAAAGAAAAATTATAAATTATTTGTCGATCTCGAGATTCGAACAGAAGACCAGCAAAATACAATGACACACCCTGCCGATCTAGCCACCAAGACTCGTACCTCGAGAGCTGCTGAAGGGTCAAAGATTCTCATTACGACTCGGCAATAAGTTTTAAGTATTGTGTAAATCTGGTTTTAAAAGCACACTGCTAAGAATATTAATAGATTCTGCGCATGTGCGGGAACTTGACTCTTAAAATTCCGATAAAATATAGAAATATATTAAATTTATAATATTGTTTTGAAATATATGATTTGGAATGATTCCTAGTAACTCTATGAATAATGGAGAAATAAAGATAAAATTTATTTAAAAAAAAGAAAAATTATAAATTATATGTCGATCTCGAGATTCAAACAGAAGACCAGCAAAATACAATGACACACCCTGCCAATCTAGCTACCAAGACTCGTACCTCGAGAGTTTCTGAATGGTCAAAGACTCTTATTACGACTAGGCAATAAGTTTTAAGTATTGTGTAAATCTGGTTTTAAAAGCACAATGCTAAGAAGATTAATAGATTCTGCGCATGTGCGCGAACTTGACTCTTAAAATTCCGATAAAATATAGAAATATTTTAAATTTATAATATTGTTTTGAAATATATGATTTGGAATGATTCATAGTAACTCTATGAATAATGGAAAAATAAAGATAAAATTTATTTAAAAAAAAAGAAAAATTATAAAATCTTTGTCGATCTCGAGATTCGAACAGAAGACCAGCAAAATACAATGACACACCCTGCCGATCTAGCCACCAAGACGCGTACCTCGAGAGCTTCTGAAGGGTCAAAGTTTCTCATTACGACTCGGCAATAAGTTTTAAGAATTGTGTAAATCTGGTTTTAAAAGCACAATGCTAAGAATATTAATAGATTCTGCGCATGTGCGGGAAATTGACTCTTAAAATTCCGATAAAATATACAAATATTTTAAATTTATAATATTGTTTTGAAATATATGATTTTTAATGATTCATAAAAACTCTATGAATAATGGCGAAATAAAGATAAAATTTATTTAAAAAAAAGAAAAATTATAAATTATTTGTCGCTCTCGAGATTCGAACAGAAGACCAGCAAAATACAATGACACACCCTGCCGATCTAGCCACCAAGACTCGTACCTCGAGAGCTTCTGAAGGGTCAAATATTCTCATTATGACTCGGCAATAAGTTTTAAGTATTGTGTATATCTGGTTTTAAAAGCACAATACTAAGAATATTTATAGATTCTGCGCATGTGCGGGAACTTGACTCTTAAAATTCCGATAAAATATAGAAATATTTTAAATTTATAATATTGTTTTGAAATATATGATTTGGAATGATTCATAGTAACTCTATGAATAATGGAGAAATATAGATAAAATTTATTTAAAAAAAAGAAAAATTATAAAATCTTTGTCGATCTCGAGATTCGAACAGAAGACCAGCAAGATACAATGACACACACTGCCGATCTAGCCACCAAGACGCTTGCCTCGAGAGCTTCTGAAGGGTCAAAGATTCTCATTACGACTCAGCAATAAGTTTTAAGTATTGTGTAAGTCTGGTTTTAAAAGCACAATGCTAAGAATATTAATAGATTCTGCGCATGTGCGGGAACTTGAGTCTTAAAATTCCGATAAAATATAGAAATATTTTAAATTTATAATATTGTTTTGAAATATATGATTTTAAATGATTCATAGTAACTCTATGAATAATGGAGAAATAAAAATAAAATTTATTTAAAAAAAAGAAAAATTATAAATTATTTGTCGATCTCGAGATTCGAACAGAAGACCAGCAAAATACAACGACACACCCTGCCGATCTAGCCACCAAGACTCGTACCTCGAGAGCTTCTGAAGGGTCAAAAATTCTCATTACGACTCGGCAATAAGTTAAGTATTGTGTAAATCTGGTTTTAAAAGCAGAATGCTAAGAATATTAATAGATTCTGCGCATATGCGGGAACTTGACTCTTAAAATTCCGATAAAATATAGAAATATTTTAAATTTATAATATTGTTTTGAAATATATGATTTGGAATGATTGATAGTAACTCTATGAATAATGGAAAAATATAGATAAAATTAAAAAAAAATAATTATAAATTATTTGTCGATCTCGAGATTCGAACAGAAGACCAGCAAAATACAATGACACACCCTGCCGATCTAGCCACCAAGACTCGTACCTCGAGAGCTTCTGAAGTGTCAAAGATTCTTATTACGATTCGGCAATAAGTTTTAAGTATTGTGTAAATCTGGTTTTAAAAGCACAATGCTAAGAATATTAATAGATTCTGCGCATGTGCGGGAACTTGACTCTTAAAATTCCGATAAAATATAGAAATATTTTAAATTTATAATATTGCTTTGAAATATATGATTTGGAATGATTCATAGTAACGCTATGAATAATGAAGAAATAAAGATAAAATTTATTTAAAAAAGAGAAAAATTATAAATTATTTGTCGATCTCGAGATTCGAACAGAATACCAGCAAAATAAAATGACACATCCTGCCGATCTAGCCACCAAGACTCGTACCTCGAGAGCTTCTGAAGGGTCAAAGATTCTCATTACGACTCGGCAATAAGTATTAAGTATTGTGTAAATCTGGTTTTAAAAGCACAATGCTAAGAATATTAATAGATTCTGCGCATGTGCGGGAACTTGATTCTTAAAATTCCGATAAAATATAGACATATTTTAAATTTATAATATTGTTTTGAAATATATGATTTGGAATGATTCATAATAACGCTATGAATAATGGAGAAATATAGATAAAATTTATTTAAAAAAAAGAAAAATTATAAATTATTTGTCGATCTCGAGATTTGAACAGAAGACCAGCAAAATACAATGACACACCCTGCCAATCTAGCCACCAAGACTCGCACCTCGAGAGCTGCTGAAGGGTCAAAGATTCTCATTACGACTCGGCAATAAGTTTTAAGTATTGTGTAAATCTGGTTTTAAAAGCACACTGCTAAGAATATTAATAGATTCTGCGCATGTGCGGGAACTTGACTCTTAAAATTCCGATAAAATATAGAAATATTTTAAATTTATAATATTGTTTTGAAATATATGATTTGGAATAATTCATAGTAACTCTATGAACAATGGAGAAATAAAGATAAAATTTATTTAAAAAAGAGAAAAATTATAAATTATTTGTCGATCTCGAGATTCGAACAGAATACCAGCAAAATAAAATGACACATCCTGCCGATCTAGCCACCAAGACTCGTACCTCGAGAGCTTCTGAAGGGTCAAAGATTCTCATTACGACTCGGCAATAAGTATTAAGTATTGTGTAAATCTGGTTTTAAAAGCACAATGCTAAGAATATTAATAGATTCTGCGCATGTGCGGGAACTTGATTCTTAAAATTCCGATAAAATATAGACATATTTTAAATTTATAATATTGTTTTGAAATATATGATTTGGAATGATTCATAGTAACGCTATGAATAATGGAGAAATATAGATAAAATTTATTTAAAAAAAAGAAAAATTATAAATTATTTGTCGATCTCGAGATTCGAACAGAAGACCAGCAAAATACAATGACACACCCTGCCGATCTAGCCACCAAGACTCGTACCTCGAGAGCTGCTGAAGGGTCAAAGATTCTCATTACGACTCGGCAATAAGTTTTAAGTATTGTGTAAATCTGGTTTTAAAAGCACACTGCTAAGAATATTAATAGATTCTGCGCATGTGCGGGAACTTGACTCTTAAAATTCCGATAAAATATAGAAATATATTAAATTTATAATATTGTTTTGAAATATATGATTTGGAATGATTCCTAGTAACTCTATGAATAATGGAGAAATAAAGATAAAATTTATTTAAAAAAAAGAAAAATTATAAATTATTTGTCGATCTCGAGATTCAAACAGAAGACCAGCAAAATACAACGACACACCCTGCCAATCTAGCTACCAAGACTCGTACCTCGAGAGTTTCTGAATGGTCAAAGACTCTTATTACGACTAGGCAATAAGTTTTAAGTATTGTGTAAATCTGGTTTTAAAAGCACAATGCTAAGAAGATTAATAGATTCTGCGCATGTGCGCGAACTTGACTCTTAAAATTCCGATAAAATATAGAAATATTTTAAATTTATAATATTGTTTTGAAATATATGATTTGGAATGATTCATAGTAACTCTATGAATAATGGAAAATAAAAGATAAAATTTATTTAAAAAAAAAGAAAAATTATAAAATCTTTGTCGATCTCGAGATTCGAACAGAAGACCAGCAAAATACAATGACACACCCTGCCGATCTAGCCACCAAGACGCGTACCTCGAGAGCTTCTGAAGGGTCAAAGTTTCTCATTACGACTCGGCAATAAGTTTTAAGAATTGTGTAAATCTGGTTTTAAAAGCACAATGCTAAGAATATTAATAGATTCTGCGCATGTGCGGGAAATTGACTCTTAAAATTCCGATAAAATATACAAATATTTTAAATTTATAATATTGTTTTGAAATATATGATTTTTAATGATTCATAAAAACTCTATGAATAATGGCGAAATAAAGATAAAATTTATTTAAAAAAAAGAAAAATTATAAATTATTTGTCGATCTCGAGATTCGAACAGAAGACCAGCAAAATACAATGACACACCCTGCCGATCTAGCCACCAAGACTCGTACCTCGAGAGCTTCTGAAGGGTCAAATATTCTCATTATGACTCGGCAATAAGTTTTAAGTATTGTGTATATCTGGTTTTAAAAGCACAATACTAAGAATATTTATAGATTCTGCGCATGTGCGGGAACTTGATTCTTAAAATTCCGATAAAATATAGAAATATTTTAAATTTATAATATTGTTTTGAAATATATGATTTGGAATGATTCATAGTAACTCTATGAATAATGGAGAAATATAGATAAAATTTATTTAAAAAAAAGAAAAATTATAAAATCTTTGTCGATCTCGAGATTCGAACAGAAGACCAGCAAGATACAATGACACACACTGCCGATCTAGCCACCAAGACGCTTGCCCCGAGAGCTTCTGAAGAGTCAAAGATTCTCATTACGACTCAGCAATAAGTTTTAAGTATTGTGTAAGTCTGGTTTTAAAAGCACAATGCTAAGAATATTAATAGATTCTGCGCATGTGCGGGAACTTGAGTCTTAAAATTCCGATAAAATATAGAAATATTTTAAATTTATAATATTGTTTTGAAATATATGATTTTAAATGATTCATAGTAACTCTATGAATAATGGAGAAATAAAAATAAAATTTATTTAAAAAAAAGAAAAATTATAAATTATTTGTCGATCTCGAGATTCGAACAGAAGACCAGCAAAATACAACGACACACCCTGCCGATCTAGCCACCAAGACTCGTACCTCGAGAGCTTCTGAAGGGTCAAAAATTCTCATTACGACTCGGCAATAAGTTACGTATTGTGTAAATCTGGTTTTAAAAGCAGAATGCTAAGAATATTAATAGATTCTTCGCATATGCGGGAACTTGACTCTTAAAATTCCGATAAAATATAGAAATATTTTAAATTTATAATATTGTTTTGAAATATATGATTTGGAATGATTGATAGTAACTCTATGAATAATGGAAAAATATAGATAAAATTAAAAAAAAAATAATTATAAATTATTTGTCGATCTCGAGATTCGAACAGAAGACCAGCAAAATACAATGACACACCCTGCCGATCTAGCCACCAAGACCCGTACCTCGAGAGCTTCTGAAGTGTCAAAGATTCTTATTACGATTCGGCAATAAGTTTTAAGTATTGTGTAAATCTGGTTTTAAAAGCACAATGCTAAGAATATTAATAGATTCTGCGCATGTGCGGGAACTAGACTCTTAAAATACCGATAAAATATAGAAATATTTTAAATTTATAATATTGTTTTGAAATATATGATTTGGAATGATTCATAGTAACTCTATGAATAATGGAGAAATAAAGATAAAATTTATTTAAAAAAAAGAAAAATTATAAATTATTTGTCGATCTCGAGATTCGAACAGAAGACCAGCAAAATACAATGACACACCCTGCCGATCTAGCCACCAAGACTCGTCCCTCGAGAGCTTCTGAAGTGTCAAAGATTCTCATTACGACTCGGCATTAAGTTTTAAGTATTGTGTAAATCTGGTTTTAAAAGCACAATGCTAAGAATATTAATAGATTCTGCGCATGTGCGGGAACTTGATTCTTAAAATTCCGATAAAATATAGACATATTTTAAATTTATAATATTGTTTTGAAATATATGATTTGGAATGATTCATAGTAACTCTATGAATAATGGAGAAATAAAGATAAAATTTATTTTAAAAAAAGAAAAATTATAAATTATTTGTCGATCTCGAGATTCGAACAGAAGACCAGCAAAATACAATGACACACCCTGCCAATCTAGCCACCAAGACTCGCACCTCGAGAGCTGCTGAAGGGTCAAAGATTCTCATTACGACTCGGCAATAAGTTTTAAGTATTGTGTAAATCTGGTTTTAAAAGCACACTGCTAAGAATATTAATAGATTCTGCGCATGTGCGGGAACTTGACTCTTAAAATTCCGATAAAATATAGAAATATTTTAAATTTATAATATTGTTTTGAAATATATGATTTGGAATGATTCATAGTAACTCTATGAATAATGGAGCAATAAAGATAAAATTTATTTAAAAAAGAGAAAAATTATAAATTATTTGTCGATCTCGAGATTCGAACAGAATACCAGCAAAATAAAATGACACATCCTGCCGATCTAGCCACCAAGACTCGTACCTCGAGAGCTTCTGAAGGGTCAAAGATTCTCATTACGACTCGGCAATAAGTATTAAGTATTGTGTAAATCTGGTTTTAAAAGCACAATGCTAAGAATATTAATAGATTCTGCGCATGTGCGGGAACTTGATTCTTAAAATTCCGATAAAATATAGACATATTTTAAATTTATAATATTGTTTTGAAATATATGATTTGGAATGATTCATAGTAACGCTATGAATAATGGAGAAATATAGATAAAATTTATTTAAAAAAAAGAAAAATTATAAATTATTTGTCGATCTCGAGATTCGAACAGAAGACCAGCAAAATACAATGACACACCCTGCCGATCTAGCCACCAAGACTCGTACCTCGAGAGCTGCTGAAGGGTCAAAGATTCTCATTACGACTCGGCAATAAGTTTTAAGTATTGTGTAAATCTGGTTTTAAAAGCACACTGCTAAGAATATTAATAGATTCTGCGCATGTGCGGGAACTTGACTCTTAAAATTCCGATAAAATATAGAAATATATTAAATTTATAATATTGTTTTGAAATATATGATTTGGAATGATTCCTAGTAACTCTATGAATAATGGAGAAATAAAGATAAAATTTATTTAAAAAAAAGAAAAATTATAAATTATTTGTCGATCTCGAGATTCAAACAGAAGACCAGCAAAATACAATGACACACCCTGCCGATCTAGCTACCAAGACTCGTACCTCGAGAGTTTCTGAATGGTCAAAGACTCTTATTACGACTAGGCAATAAGTTTTAAGTATTGTGTAAATCTGGTTTTAAAAGCACAATGCTAAGAAGATTAATAGATTCTGCGCATGTGCGGGAACTTGACTCTTAAAATTCGGATAAAATATAGAAATATTTTAAATTTATAATATTGTTTTGAAATATATGATTTGGATTGATTCATAGTAACTCTATGAATAATGGAAAAATAAAGATAAAATTTATTTAAAAGAAAAGAAAAATTATAAAATCTTTGTCGATCTCGAGATTCGAACAGAAGACCAGCAAAATACAATGACACACCCTGCCGATCTAGCCACCAAGACGCGTACCTCGAGAGCTTCTGAAGGGTCAAAGTTTCTCATTACGACTCGGCAATAAGTTTTAAGAATTGTGTAAATCTGGTTTTAAAAGCACAATGCTAAGAATATCAATAGATTCTGCGCATGTGCGGGAAATTGACTCTTAAAATTCCGATAAAATATACAAATATTTTAAATTTATAATATTGTTTTGAAATATATGATTTTTAATGATTCATAAAAACTCTATGAATAATGGCGAAATAAAGATAAAATTTATTTAAAAAAAAGAAAAATTATAAATTATTTGTCGATCTCGAGATTCGAACAGAAGACCAGCAAAATACAATGACACACCCTGCCGATCTAGCCACCAAGACTCGTACCTCGAGAGCTTCTGAAGGGTCAAATATTCTCATTATGACTCGGCAATAAGTTTTAAGTATTGTGTATATCTGGTTTTAAAAGCACAATACTAAGAATATTTATAGATTCTGCGCATGTGCGGGAACTTGACTCTTAAAATTCCGATAAAATATAGAAATATTTTAAATTTATAATATTGTTTTGAAATATATGATTTGGAATGATTCATAGTAACTCTATGAATAATGGAGAAATATAGATAAAATTTATTTAAAAAAAAGAAAAATTATAAAATCTTTGTCGATCTCGAGATTCGAACAGAAGACCAGCAAGATACAATGACACACACTGCCGATCTAGCCACCAAGACGCTTGCCTCGAGAGCTTCTGAAGGGTCAAAGATTCTCATTACGACTCAGCAATAAGTTTTAAGTATTGTGTAAATCTGGTTTTAAAAGCACAATGCTAAGAATATTAATAGATTCTGCGCATGTGCGGGAAATTGACTCTTAAAATTCCGATAAAATATACAAATATTTTAAATTTATAATATTGTTTTGAAATATATGATTTTTAATGATTCATAAAAACTCTATGAATAATGGCGAAATAAAGATAAAATTTATTTAAAAAAAAGAAAAATTATAAATTATTTGTCGATCTCGAGATTCGAACAGAAGACCAGCAAAATACAATGACACACCCTGCCGATCTAGCCACCAAGACTCGTACCTCGAGAGCTTCTGAAGGGTCAAATATTCTCATTATGACTCGGCAATAAGTTTTAAGTATTGTGTATATCTGGTTTTAAAAGCACAATACTAAGAATATTTATAGATTCTGCGCATGTGCGGGAACTTGACTCTTAAAATTCCGATAAAATATAGAAATATTTTAAATTTATAATATTGTTTTGAAATATATGATTTTAAATGATTCATAGTAACTCTATGAATAATGGAGAAATAAAAATAAAATTTATTTAAAAAAAAGAAAAATTATAAATTATTTGTCGATCTCGAGATTCGAACAGAAGACCAGCAAAATACAACGACACACCCTGCCGATCTAGCCACCAAGACTCGTACCTCGAGAGCTTCTGAAGGGTCAAAAATTCTCATTACGACTCGGCAATAAGTTAAGTATTGTGTAAATCTGGTTTTAAAAGCAGAATGCTAAGAATATTAATAGATTCTGCGCATATGCGGGAACTTGACTCTTAAAATTCCGATAAAATATAGAAATATTTTAAATTTATAATATTGTTTTGAAATATATGATTTGGAATGATTGATAGTAACTCTATGAATAATGGAAAAATATAGATAAAATTAAAAAAAAAATAATTATAAATTATTTGTCGATCTCGAGATTCGAACAGAAGACCAGCAAAATACAATGACACACCCTGCCGATCTAGCCACCAAGACTCGTACCTCGAGAGCTTCTGAAGTGTCAAAGATTCTTATTACGATTCGGCAATAAGTTTTAAGTATTGTGTAAATCTGGTTTTAAAAGCACAATGCTAAGAATATTAATAGATTCTGCGCATGTGCGGGAACTTGACTCTTAAAATTCCGATAAAATATAGAAATATTTTAAATTTATAATATTGCTTTGAAATATATGATTTGGAATGATTCATAGTAACGCTATGAATAATGAAGAAATAAAGATAAAATTTATTTAAAAAAGAGAAAAATTATAAATTATTTGTCGATCTCGAGATTCGAACAGAATACCAGCAAAATAAAATGACACATCCTGCCGATCTAGCCACCAAGACTCGTACCTCGAAAGCTTCTGAAGGGTCAAAGATTCTCATTACGACTCGGCAATAAGTATTAAGTATTGTGTAAATCTGGTTTTAAAAGCACAATGCTAAGAATATTAATAGATTCTGCGCATGTGCGGGAACTTGATTCTTAAAATTCCGATAAAATATAGACATATTTTAAATTTATAATATTGTTTTGAAATATATGATTTGGAATGATTCATAATAACGCTATGAATAATGGAGAAATATAGATAAAATTTATTTAAAAAAAAGAAAAATTATAAATTATTTGTCGATCTCGAGATTTGAACAGAAGACCAGCAAAATACAATGACACACCCTGCCAATCTAGCCACCAAGACTCGCACCTCGAGAGCTGCTGAAGGGTCAAAGATTCTCATTACGACTCGGCAATAAGTTTTAAGTATTGTGTAAATCTGGTTTTAAAAGCACACTGCTAAGAATATTAATAGATTCTGCGCATGTGCGGGAACTTGACTCTTAAAATTCCGATAAAATATAGAAATATTTTAAATTTATAATATTGTTTTGAAATATATGATTTGGAATAATTCATAGTAACTCTATGAACAATGGAGAAATAAAGATAAAATTTATTTAAAAAAGAGAAAAATTATAAATTATTTGTCGATCTCGAGATTCGAACAGAATACCAGCAAAATAAAATGACACATCCTGCCGATCTAGCCACCAAGACTCGTACCTCGAGAGCTTCTGAAGGGTCAAAGATTCTCATTACGACTCGGCAATAAGTATTAAGTATTGTGTAAATCTGGTTTTAAAAGCACAATGCTAAGAATATTAATAGATTCTGCGCATGTGCGGGAACTTGATTCTTAAAATTCCGATAAAATATAGACATATTTTAAATTTATAATATTGTTTTGAAATATATGATTTGGAATGATTCATAGTAACGCTATGAATAATGGAGAAATATAGATAAAATTTATTTAAAAAAAAGAAAAATTATAAATTATTTGTCGATCTCGAGATTCGAACAGAAGACCAGCAAAATACAATGACACACCCTGCCGATCTAGCCACCAAGACTCGTACCTCGAGAGCTGCTGAAGGGTCAAAGATTCTCATTACGACTCGGCAATAAGTTTTAATTATTGTGTAAATCTGGTTTTAAAAGCACACTGCTAAGAATATTAATAGATTCTGCGCATGTGCGGGAACTTGACTCTTAAAATTCCGATAAAATATAGAAATATATTAAATTTATAATATTGTTTTGAAATATATGATTTGGAATGATTCCTAGTAACTCTATGAATAATGGAGAAATAAAGATAAAATTTATTTAAAAAAAAGAAAAATTATAAATTATTTGTCGATCTCGAGATTCAAACAGAAGACCAGCAAAATACAATGACACACCCTGCCAATCTAGCTACCAAGACTCGTACCTCGAGAGTTTCTGAATGGTCAAAGACTCTTATTACGACTAGGCAATAAGTTTTAAGTATTGTGTAAATCTGGTTTTAAAAGCACAATGCTAAGAAGATTAATAGATTCTGCGCATGTGCGCGAACTTGACTCTTAAAATTCCGATAAAATATAGAAATATTTTAAATTTATAATATTGTTTTGAAATATATGATTTGGAATGATTCATAGTAACTCTATGAATAATGGAAAATAAAAGATAAAATTTATTTAAAAAAAAAGAAAAATTATAAAATCTTTGTCGATCTCGAGATTCGAACAGAAGACCAGCAAAATACAATGACACACCCTGCCGATCTAGCCACCAAGACGCGTACCTCGAGAGCTTCTGAAGGGTCAAAGTTTCTCATTACGACTCGGCAATAAGTTTTAAGAATTGTGTAAATCTGGTTTTAAAAGCACAATGCTAAGAATATTAATAGATTCTGCGCATGTGCGGGAAATTGACTCTTAAAATTCCGATAAAATATACAAATATTTTAAATTTATAATATTGTTTTGAAATATATGATTTTTAATGATTCATAAAAACTCTATGAATAATGGCGAAATAAAGATAAAATTTATTTAAAAAAAAGAAAAATTATAAATTATTTGTCGATCTCGAGATTCGAACAGAAGACCAGCAAAATACAATGACACACCCTGCCGATCTAGCCACCAAGACTCGTACCTCGAGAGCTTCTGAAGGGTCAAATATTCTCATTATGACTCGGCAATAAGTTTTAAGTATTGTGTATATCTGGTTTTAAAAGCACAATACTAAGAATATTTATAGATTCTGCGCATGTGCGGGAACTTGATTCTTAAAATTCCGATAAAATATAGAAATATTTTAAATTTATAATATTGTTTTGAAATATATGATTTGGAATGATTCATAGTAACTCTATGAATAATGGAGAAATATAGATAAAATTTATTTAAAAAAAAGAAAAATTATAAAATCTTTGTCGATCTCGAGATTCGAACAGAAGACCAGCAAGATACAATGACACACACTGCCGATCTAGCCACCAAGACGCTTGCCCCGAGAGCTTCTGAAGAGTCAAAGATTCTCATTACGACTCAGCAATAAGTTTTAAGTATTGTGTAAGTCTGGTTTTAAAAGCACAATGCTAAGAATATTAATAGATTCTGCGCATGTGCGGGAACTTGAGTCTTAAAATTCCGATAAAATATAGAAATATTTTAAATTTATAATATTGTTTTGAAATATATGATTTTAAATGATTCATAGTAACTCTATGAATAATGGAGAAATAAAAATAAAATTTATTTAAAAAAAAGAAAAATTATAAATTATTTGTCGATCTCGAGATTCGAACAGAAGACCAGCAAAATACAACGACACACCCTGCCGATCTAGCCACCAAGACTCGTACCTCGAGAGCTTCTGAAGGGTCAAAAATTCTCATTACGACTCGGCAATAAGTTACGTATTGTGTAAATCTGGTTTTAAAAGCAGAATGCTAAGAATATTAATAGATTCTGCGCATATGCGGGAACTTGACTCTTAAAATTCCGATAAAATATAGAAATATTTTAAATTTATAATATTGTTTTGAAATATATGATTTGGAATGATTGATAGTAACTCTATGAATAATGGAAAAATATAGATAAAATTAAAAAAAAAAATAATTATAAATTATTTGTCGATCTCGAGATTCGAACAGAAGACCAGCAAAATACAATGACACACCCTGCCGATCTAGCCACCAAGACCCGTACCTCGAGAGCTTCTGAAGTGTCAAAGATTCTTATTACGATTCGGCAATAAGTTTTAAGTATTGTGTAAATCTGGTTTTAAAAGCACAATGCTAAGAATATTAATAGATTCTGCGCATGTGCGGGAACTTGACTCTTAAAATTCCGATAAAATATAGAAATATTTTAAATTTATAATATTGCTTTGAAATATATGATTTGGAATGATTCATAGTAACGCTATGAATAATGGAGAAATAAAGATAAAATTTATTTAAAAAAGAGAAAAATTATAAATTATTTGTCGATCTCGAGATTCGAACAGAATACCAGCAAAATAAAATGACACATCCTGCCGATCTAGCCACCAAGACTCGTACCTCGAGAGCTTCTGAAGGGTCAAAGATTCTCATTACGACTCGGCAATAAGTATTAAGTATTGTGTAAATCTGGTTTTAAAAGCACAATGCTAAGAATATTAATAGATTCTGCGCATGTGCGGGAACTTGATTCTTAAAATTCCGATAAAATATAGACATATTTTAAATTTATAATATTGTTTTGAAATATATGATTTGGAATGATTCATAGTAACTCTATGAATAATGGAGAAATAAAGATAAAATTTATTTTAAAAAAAGAAAAATTATAAATTATTTGTCGATCTCGAGATTCGAACAGAAGACCAGCAAAATACAATGACACACCCTGCCAATCTAGCCACCAAGACTCGCACCTCGAGAGCTGCTGAAGGGTCAAAGATTCTCATTACGACTCGGCAATAAGTTTTAAGTATTGTGTAAATCTGGTTTTAAAAGCACACTGCTAAGAATATTAATAGATTCTGCGCATGTGCGGGAACTTGACTCTTAAAATTCCGATAAAATATAGAAATATTTTAAATTTATAATATTGTTTTGAAATATATGATTTGGAATGATTCATAGTAACTCTATGAATAATGGAGCAATAAAGATAAAATTTATTTAAAAAAGAGAAAAATTATAAATTATTTGTCGATCTCGAGATTCGAACAGAATACCAGCAAAATAAAATGACACATCCTGCCGATCTAGCCACCAAGACTCGTACCTCGAGAGCTTCTGAAGGGTCAAAGATTCTCATTACGACTCGGCAATAAGTATTAAGTATTGTGTAAATCTGGTTTTAAAAGCACAATGCTAAGAATATTAATAGATTCTGCGCATGTGCGGGAACTTGATTCTTAAAATTCCGATAAAATATAGACATATTTTAAATTTATAATATTGTTTTGAAATATATGATTTGGAATGATTCCTAGTAACTGTATGAATAATGGAGAAATAAAGATAAAATTTATTTAAAAAAAAGAAAAATTATAAATTATTTGTCGATCTCGAGATTCAAACAGAAGACCAGCAAAATACAATGACACACCCTGCCGATCTAGCTACCAAGACTCGTACCTCGAGAGTTTTTGAATGGTCAAAGACTCTTATTACGACTAGGCAATAAGTTTTAAGTATTGTGTAAATCTGGTTTTAAAAGCACAATGCTAAGAAGATTAATAGATTCTGCGCATGTGCGGGAACTTGACTCTTAAAATTCGGATAAAATATAGAAATATTTTAAATTTATAATATTGTTTTGAAATATATGATTTGGATTGATTCATAGTAACTCTATGAATAATGGAAAAATAAAGATAAAATTTATTTAAAAGAAAAGAAAAATTATAAAATCTTTGTCGATCTCGAGATTCGAACAGAAGACCAGCAAAATACAATGACACACCCTGCCGATCTAGCCACCAAGACGCGTACCTCGAGAGCTTCTGAAGGGTCAAAGTTTCTCATTACGACTCGGCAATAAGTTTTAAGAATTGTGTAAATCTGGTTTTAAAAGCACAATGCTAAGAATATTAATAGATTCTGCGCATGTGCGGGAAATTGACTCTTAAAATTCCGATAAAATATACAAATATTTTAAATTTATAATATTGTTTTGAAATATATGATTTTTAATGATTCATAAAAACTCTATGAATAATGGCGAAATAAAGATAAAATTTATTTAAAAAAAAGAAAAATTATAAATTATTTGTCGATCTCGAGATTCGAACAGAAGACCAGCAAAATACAATGACACACCCTGCCGATCTAGCCACCAAGACTCGTACCTCGAGAGCTTCTGAAGGGTCAAATATTCTCATTATGACTCGGCAATAAGTTTTAAGTATTGTGTATATCTGGTTTTAAAAGCACAATACTAAGAATATTTATAGATTCTGCGCATGTGCGGGAACTTGACTCTTAAAATTCCGATAAAATATAGAAATATTTTAAATTTATAATATTGTTTTGAAATATATGATTTGGAATGATTCATAGTAACTCTATGAATAATGGAGAAATATAGATAAAATTTATTTAAAAAAAAGAAAAATTATAAAATCTTTGTCGATCTCGAGATTCGAACAGAAGACCAGCAAGATACAATGACACACACTGCCGATCTAGCCACCAAGACGCTTGCCTCGAGAGCTTCTGAAGGGTCAAAGATTCTCATTACGACTCAGCAATAAGTTTTAAGTATTGTGTAAATCTGGTTTTAAAAGCACAATGCTAAGAATATTAATAGATTCTGCGCATGTGCGGGAAATTGACTCTTAAAATTCCGATAAAATATACAAATATTTTAAATTTATAATATTGTTTTGAAATATATGATTTTTAATGATTCATAAAAACTCTATGAATAATGGCGAAATAAAGATAAAATTTATTTAAAAAAAAGAAAAATTATAAATTATTTGTCGATCTCGAGATTCGAACAGAAGACCAGCAAAATACAATGACACACCCTGCCGATCTAGCCACCAAGACTCGTACCTCGAGAGCTTCTGAAGGGTCAAATATTCTCATTATGACTCGGCAATAAGTTTTAAGTATTGTGTATATCTGGTTTTAAAAGCACAATACTAAGAATATTTATAGATTCTGCGCATGTGCGGGAACTTGACTCTTAAAATTCCGATAAAATATAGAAATATTTTAAATTTATAATATTGTTTTGAAATATATGATTTGGAATGATTCATAGTAACTCTATGAATAATGGAGAAATAAAGATAAAATTTATTTAAAAAAGAGAAAAATTATAAATTATTTGTCGATCTCGAGATTCGAACAGAATACCAGCAAAATAAAATGACACATCCTGCCGATCTAGCCACCAAGACTCGTACCTCGAGAGCTTCTGAAGGGTCAAAGATTCTCATTACGACTCGGCAATAAGTATTAAGTATTGTGTAAATCTGGTTTTAAAAGCACAATGCTAAGAATATTAATAGATTCTGCGCATGTGCGGGAACTTGATTCTTAAAATTCCGATAAAATATAGACATATTTTAAATTTATAATATTGTTTTGAAATATATGATTTGGAATGATTCATAGTAACGCTATGAATAATGGAGAAATATAGATAAAATTTATTTAAAAAAAAGAAAAATTATAAATTATTTGTCGATCTCGAGATTCGAACAGAAGACCAGCAAAATACAATGACACACCCTGCCGATCTAGCCACCAAGACTCGTACCTCGAGAGTTTCTGAATGGTCAAAGACTCTTATTACGACTCGGCAATAAGTTTTAAGTATTGTGTAAATCTGGTTTTAAAAGCACCATGCTAAGAAGATTAATAGATTCTGCGCATGTGTGCGAACTTGACTCTTAAAATTCCGATAAAATATAGAAATATTTTTAATTTATAATATTGTTTTGAAATATATGATTTGGAATGATTCAGAGTAACGCTATGAATAATGGAGAAATATAGATAAAATTTATTTAAAAAAAGAGAAAAATTATAAATTATTTGTCGATCTCGAGATTCGAACAGAATACCAGCAAAATAAAATGACACATCCTGCCGATCTAGCCACCAAGACTCGTACCTCGAGAGCTTCTGAAGGGTCAAAGATTCTCATTACGACTCGGCAATAAGTATTAAGTATTGTGTAAATCTGGTTTTAAAAGCACAATGCTAAGAATATTAATAGATTCTGCGCATGTGCGGGAACTTGATTCTTAAAATTCCGATAAAATATAGACATATTTTAAATTTATAATATTGTTTTGAAATATATGATTTGGAATGATTCATAGTAACTCTATGAATAATGGAGAAATAAAAATAAAATTTATTTAAAAAAGAGAAAAATTATAAATTATTTGTCGATCTCGAGATTCGAACAGAATACCAGCAAAATAAAATGACACATCCTGCCGATCTAGCCACCAAGACTCGTACCTCGAGAGCTTCTGAAGGGTCAAAGATTCTCATTACGACTCGGCAATAAGTATTAAGTATTGTGTAAATTTGGTTTTAAAAGCACAATGCTAAGAAGATTAATAGATTCTGCGCATGTGTGCGAACTTGACTCTTAAAATTCCGATAAAATATAGAAATATTTTAAATTTATAATATTGTTTTGAAATATATGATTTGGAATGATTCATAGTAACTCTATGAATAATGGAGAAATAAAGATAAAATTTATTTAAAAAAGAGAAAATTTATAAATTATTTGTCGATCTCGAGATTCGAACAGAATACCAGCAAAATAAAATGACACATCCTGCCGATCTAGCCACCAAGACTCGTACCTCGAGAGCTTCTGAAGGGTCAAAGATTCTCATTACGACTCGGCAATAAGTATTAAGTATTGTGTAAATCTGGTTTTAAAAGCATAATGCTAAGAATATTAATAGATTCTGCGCATGTGCGGGAACTTAACTCTTAAAATTCCTATAAAATATAGAAATATTTTAAATTTATAATATTGTTTTGAAATATATGATTTGGAATGATTCATAGTAACTCTATGAATAATGGAGAAATAAAGATAAAATTTATTTAAAAAAAAGAAAAATTATAAATTATTTGTCGATATCGAGATTCGAACAGAAGAACAGCAAAATACAATGACACAACCTGCCGATCTAGCCACCAAGACTCGTACCTCGAGAGTTTCTGAATGGTAAAAGACTCTTATTACGACTCGGCAATAAGTTTTAAGTATTGTGTAAATCTGGTTTTAAAAGCACACTGCTAAGAATATTAATAGATTCTGCGCATGTGCGGGAACTTGACTCTTAAAATTCCGATAAAATATAGACATATTTTAAATTTATAATATTGTTTTGAAATATATGATTTGGAATGATTCATAGTAACTCTATGAATAATGGAGAAATATAGATAAAATTTATTTAAAAAAAAGAAAAATCATAAATTATTTGTCGATCTCGAGATTCGAACAGAAGACCAGCAAAATACAATGACACACCCTGCCGATCTAGCCACCAAGACTCGTACCTCGAGAGCTGCTGAAGGGTCAAAGATTCTCATTACGACTTGGCAATGAGTTTTAAGTATTGTGTAAATCTGGTTTTAAAAGCACACTGCTAAGAATATTAATAGATTCTGCGCATGTGCTTGAACTTGACTCTTAAAATTCCGATAAAATATAGAAATATTTTAAATTTATAATATTGTTTTGAAATATATGATTTGGAATGATTCATAGTAACTCTATGAATAATGGAGAAATAAAGATAAAATTTATTTAAAAAAGAGAAAAATTATAAATTATTTGTCGATCTCGAGATTCGAACAGAATACCAGCAAAATAAAATGACACATCCTGCCGATCTAGCCACCAAGACTCGTACCTCGAGAGCTTCTGAAGGGTCAAAGATTCTCATTACGACTCGGCAATAAGTATTAAGTATTGTGTAAATTTGGTTTTAAAAGCACAATGCTAAGAATATTAATAGATTCTGCGCATATGCGCGAACTTGACTCTTAAAATTCCGATAAAATATAGAAATATTTTAAATTTATAATATTGTTTTGAAATATATGATTTGGAATGATTCATAGTAACTCTATGAATAATGGAGAAATAAAGATAAAATTTATTTTAAAAAAAGAAAAATTATAAATTATTTGTCGATCTCGAGATTCGAATAGAAGACCAGCAAAATACAATGACACACCCTGCCGATCTAGCCACCAAGACTCGTACCTCGAGAGCTTCTGAAGGGCCAAAGATTCTCATTACGACTCGGCAATAAGTTTTAAGTATTGTGTAAATCTGGTTTTAAAAGCACAATGCTAAGATAATTAATAGATTCTGCGCATGTGCGGGAACTTGACTCTTAAAATTCTGATAAAATATAGAAATATACTAAATTTATAATATTGTTTTGAAATATATGATTTGGAATGATTCATAGTAACTCTATGAATAATGGAGAAATAAAGATAAAATTTATTTAAAAAAAAGAAAAATTATAAATTATTTGTCGATCTCGAGATTCGAACAGAAGACCAGCAAAATACAATGACACACCCTGCCGATCTAGCCACCAAGACTCGTACCTCGAGAGTTTCTGAATGGTCAAAGACTCTTATTACGACTCGGCAATAAGTTTTAAGTATTGTGTAAATCTGGTTTTAAAAGCACAATGCTAAGAAGATTAATAGATTCTGCGCATGTGCGCGAACTTGACTCTTAAAATTCCGATAAAATATAGAAATAATCTAAATTTATAATATTGTTTTGAATATGATTTGGAATGATTCATAGTAACGCTATGAATAATGGAGAAATATAGATAAAATTTATTTAAAAAAAAGAAAAATTATTAATTATTTTCGATCTCTAGATTCGAACAGAAGACCAGCAAAATACAATGACACACCCTGCCGATCTAGCCACTAAGACTCGTACCTCGAGACCTTCTGAAGGGTCAAAGATTCTCATTACGACTCAACAATGAGTTTTAAGTATTGTGTAAATCTGGTTTTAAAAGCTCAATGCTAAGATAATTAATAGATTCTGCGCATGTGCGGGAACTTGACTCTTAAAATTCCGATAAAATATAAAAATATATTAAATTTATAATATTGTTTTGAAATATATGATTTGGAATGATTCATAGTAACTCTATGAATAATGGAGAAATAAAGATAAAATTTATTTAAAAAAAAAGAAAAATTATAAATTATTTGTCTATATCGACATTCGAACAGAAGAACAGAAAAATACAATGACACACCGTGCCGATCTAGCAACCAAGACTCGTACCTCGAGAGCTGCTGAAGGGTCAAAGATTCTCATTACGACTCGGCAATAAGTTTTAAGTATTGTGTAAATCTGGTTTTATAAGCACACTGCTAAGAATATTAATAGATTCTGCGCATGTGCGGGAACTTGACTCTTAAAATTCCGATAAAATATAGAAATATTTTAAATTTATAATATTGTTTTGAAATATATGATTTGGAATGATTCATAAAAACTCTATGAATAATAGAGAAATAAAGATAAAATTTATTTAAAAAAAGAAAAATTATAAATTATTTGTCGATCTCGAGATTCGAACAGAAGACCAGCAAAATACAATGACACACCGTGCCGATCTAGCCACCAAGTCTCGTACCTCGAGAGCTTCTGAAGGGTCAAATATTCTCATTACGACTCGGCAATAAGTTTTAAGTATTGAGTAAATCTGGTTTTAAAAGCACAATGCTAAGATAATTAATAGATTCTGCGCATGTGCGGGAACTTGACTCTTAAAATTCCGATAAAATATAGAAATATATTAAATTTATAATATTGTTTTGAAATATATGATTTGGAATGATTCATAGTAACTCTATGAATAATGGAGAAATAAAGATAAAATTTATTTAAAAAAAAGAAAAATTATAAATTATTTGTCGATCTCGAGATTCGAACAGAATACCAGCAAAATACAATGACACACCCTGCCGATCTAGCCACCAAGACTCGTACCTCGAGAGTTTCTGAATGGTCAAAGACTCTTATTACGACTCGGCAATAAGTTTTAAGTATTGTGTAAATCTGGTTTTAAAAGCACAATGCTAAGAAGATTAATAGATTCTGCGCATGTGCGCGAACTTGACTCTTAAAATTCCGATAAAATATAGAAATAATATAAATTTATAATATTGTTTTGAATATGATTTGGAATGATTCATAGTAATGCTATGAATAATGGAGAAATATAGATAAAATTTATTTAAAAAAAAGAAAAATTATTAATTATTTTCGATTTCGAGATTCGAACAGAAGACCAGCAAAATACAATGACACAACCTGCCGATCTAGCCACCAAGACTCGTACCTCGAGACCTTCTGAAGGGTCAAAGATTCTCATTACGACTCGGCAATGAGTTTTAAGTATTGTGTAAATCTGGTTTTAAAAGCTCAATGCTAATATAATTAATAGATTCTGCGCATGTGCGGGAACTTGACTCTTAAAATTCCGATAAAATATAAAAATATATTAAATTTATAATATTGTTTTGAAATATATGATTTGGAATGATTCATAGTAACTCTATGAATAATGGAGAAATAAAGATAAAATTTATTTAAAAAAAAGAAAAATTATAAATTATTTGTCTATATCGAGATTCGAACAGAAGAACAGAAAAATACAATGACACACCGTGCCGATCTAGCAACCAAGACTCGTACCTCGAGAGCTGCTGAAGGGTCAAAGATTCTCATTATGACTCGGCAATAAGTTTTAAGTATTGTGTAAATCTGGTTTGAAAAGCACACTGCTAAGAATATTAATAGATTCTGCGCATGTGCGGAACTTGACTCTTAAAATTCCGATAAAATATAGAAATATTTTAAATTTATAATATTGTTTTGAAATATATGATTTGGAATGATTCATAAAAACTCTATGAATAATAGAGAAATAAAGATAAAATTTATTTAAAAAAAAGAAAAATTATAAATTATTTGTCGATCTCGAGATTCGAACAGAAGACCCGCAAAATACAATGACACACCGTGCCGATCTAGCCACCAAGACTCGTACCTCGAGAGCTTCTGAAGGGTCAAATATTCTCATTACGACTCATCAATAAGTTTTAAGTATTGTGTAAATCTGGTTTTAAAAGCACAATGCTAAGATAATTAATAGATTCTGCGTATGTGCGGGAACTTGACTCTTAAAATTCCTATAAAATATAGAAATATTTTAAATTTATAATATTGTTTTGAAATATATGATTTGGAATGATTCATAAAAACTCTATGAATAATAGAGAAATAAAGATAAAATTTATTTAAAAAAAAGAAAAATTATAAATTATTTGTCGATCTCGAGATTCGAACAGAAGACCAGCAAAATACAATGACACACCCTGCCGATCTAGCCACCAAGACTCGTACCTCGAGAGCTTCTGAAGGGTCAAAGATTCTCATTACGACTCGGCAATAAGTTTTAAGTATTGTGTAAATCTGGTTTTAAAAGCACAATGCTAAGATAATTAATAGATTCTGCGCATGTGCGGGAACTTGACTCTTAAAATTCCGATAAAATATAAAAATATATTAAATTTATAATATTGTTTTGAAATATATGATTTGGAATGATTCATAGTAACTCTATGAATAATGGAGAAATAAAGATAAAATTTATTTAAAAAAAGGAAAAATTATAAATTATTTGTCGATAACGAGATTCGAACAGAAGACCAGCAAAATACAATGACACACCCTGCCGATCTAGCCACCAAGACTCGTACCTCGAAAGCTTCTGAAGGGTCAAAGACTCTTATTACGACTCGGCAATAAGTTTTAAGTATTGTGTAAATCCGGTTTTAAAAGCACAATGCTAAGAAGATTAATAGATTCTGCGCATGTGCGCGAACTTGACTCTTAAAATTCCGATAAAATATAGAAATAATATAAATTTATAATATTGTTTTGAATATGATTTTGAATGATTCATAGTAATGCTATGAATAATGGAGAAATATAGATAAAATTTATTTAAAAAAAAGAAAAATTATTAATTATTTTCGATCTCGAGATTCGAACAGAAGACCAGCAAAATACAATGACACAACCTGCCGATCTAGCCACCAAGACTCGTACCTCGAGACCTTCTGAAGGGTCAAAGATTCTCATTACGACTCGGCAATGAGTTTTAAGTATTGTGTAAATCTGGTTTTAAAAGCTCAATGCTAATATAATTAATAGATTCTGCGCATGTGCGGGAACTTGACTCTTAAAATTCCGATAAAATATAAAAATATATTAAATTTATAATATTGTTTTGAAATATATGATTTGGAATGATTCATAGTAACTCTATGAATAATGGAGAAATAAAGATAAAATTTATTTAAAAAAAAGAAAAATTATAAATTATTTGTCTATATCGAGATTCGAACAGAAGAACAGAAAAATACAATGACACACCGTGCCGATCTAGCAACCAAGACTCGTACCTCGAGAGCTGCTGAAGGGTCAAAGATTCTCATTACGACTCGGCAATAAGTTTTAAGTATTGTGTAAATCTGGTTTTAAAAGCACACTGCTAAGAATATTAATAGATTCTGCGCATGTGCGGGAACTTGACTCTTAAAATTCCGATAAAATATAGAAATATTTTAAATTTATAATATTGTTTTGAAATATATGATTTGGAATGATTCATAAAAACTCTATGAATAATAGAGAAATAAAGATAAAATTTATTTAAAAAAAAGAAAAATTATAAATTATTTGTCGATCTCGAGATTCGAACAGAAGACCAGCAAAATACAATGACACACCGTGCCGATCTAGCCACCAAGACTCGTACCTCGAGAGCTTCTGAAGGGTCAAATATTCTCATTACGACTCGGCAATAAGTTTTAAGTATTGTGTAAATCTGGTTTTAAAAGCACAATGCTAAGATAATTAATAGATTCTGCGTATGTGCGGGAACTTGACTCTTAAAATTCCTATAAAATATAGAAATATTTTAAATTTATAATATTGTTTTGAAATATATGATTTGGAATGATTCATAAAAACTCTATGAATAATAGAGAAATAAAGATAAAATTTATTTAAAAAAAAGAAAAATTATAAATTATTTGTCGATCTCGAGATTCGAACAGAAGACCAGCAAAATACAATGACACACCCTGCCGATCTAGCCACCAAGACTCGTACCTCGAGAGCTTCTGAAGGGTCAAATATTCTCATTACGACTCATCAATAAGTTTTAAGTATTGTGTAAATCTGGTTTTAAAAGCACAATGCTAAGATAATTAATAGATTCTGCGTATGTGCGGGAACTTGACTCTTAAAATTCCGATAAAATATAGAAATATTTTAAATTTATAATATTGTTTTGAAATATATGATTTGGAATGATTCATAAAAACTCTATGAATAATAGTGATATAAAGATAAAATTTATTTAAAAAAAGAAAAATTATAAATTATTTGTCGATCTCGAGATTCGAACAGAAGACCAGCAAAATACAATGACACACCGTGCCGATCTAGCCACCAAGTCTCGTACCTCGAGAGCTTCTGAAGGGTCAAATATTCTCATTACGACTCGGCAATAAGTTTTAAGTATTGAGTAAATCTGGTTTTAAAAGCACAATGCTAAGATAATTAATAGATTCTGCGCATGTGCGGGAACTTGACTCTTAAAATTCCGATAAAATATAGAAATATATTAAATTTATAATATTGTTTTGAAATATATGATTTGGAATGATTCATAGTAACTCTATGAATAATGGAGAAATAAAGATAAAATTTATTTAAAAAAAAGAAAAATTATAAATTATTTGTCGATCTCGAGATTCGAACAGAATACCAGCAAAATACAATGACACACCCTGCCGATCTAGCCACCAAGACTCGTACCTCGAGAGTTTCTGAATGGTCAAAGACTCTTATTACGACTCGGCAATAAGTTTTAAGTATTGTGTAAATCTGGTTTTAAAAGCACAATGCTAAGAAGATTAATAGATTCTGCGCATGTGCGCGAACTTGACTCTTAAAATTCCGATAAAATATAGAAATAATATAAATTTATAATATTGTTTTGAATATGATTTGGAATGATTCATAGTAATGCTATGAATAATGGAGAAATATAGATAAAATTTATTTAAAAAAAAGAAAAATTATTAATTATTTTCGATTTCGAGATTCGAACAGAAGACCAGCAAAATACAATGACACAACCTGCCGATCTAGCCACCAAGACTCGTACCTCGAGACCTTCTGAAGGGTCAAAGATTCTCATTACGACTCGGCAATGAGTTTTAAGTATTGTGTAAATCTGGTTTTAAAAGCTCAATGCTAATATAATTAATAGATTCTGCGCATGTGCGGGAACTTGACTCTTAAAATTCCGATAAAATATAAAAATATATTAAATTTATAATATTGTTTTGAAATATATGATTTGGAATGATTCATAGTAACTCTATGAATAATGGAGAAATAAAGATAAAATTTATTTAAAAAAAAGAAAAATTATAAATTATTTGTCTATATCGAGATTCGAACAGAAGAACAGAAAAATACAATGACACACCGTGCCGATCTAGCAACCAAGACTCGTACCTCGAGAGCTGCTGAAGGGTCAAAGATTCTCATTACGACTCGGCAATAAGTTTTAAGTATTGTGTAAATCTGGTTTGAAAAGCACACTGCTAAGAATATTAATAGATTCTGCGCATGTGCGGAACTTGACTCTTAAAATTCCGATAAAATATAGAAATATTTTAAATTTATAATATTGTTTTGAAATATATGATTTGGAATGATTCATAAAAACTCTATGAATAATAGAGAAATAAAGATAAAATTTATTTAAAAAAAAGAAAAATTATAAATTATTTGTCGATCTCGAGATTCGAACAGAAGACCAGCAAAATACAATGACACACCGTGCCGATCTAGCCACCAAGACTCGTACCTCGAGAGCTTCTGAAGGGTCAAATATTCACATTACGACTCATCAATAAGTTTTAAGTATTGTGTAAATCTGGTTTTAAAAGCACAATGCTAAGATAATTAATAGATTCTGCGTATGTGCGGGAACTTGACTCTTAAAATTCCTATAAAATATAGAAATATTTTAAATTTATAATATTGTTTTGAAATATATGATTTGGAATGATTCATAAAAACTCTATGAATAATAGAGAAATAAAGATAAAATTTATTTAAAAAAAAGAAAAATTATAAATTATTTGTCGATCTCGAGATTCGAACAGAAGACCAGCAAAATACAATGACACACCCTGCCGATCTAGCCACCAAGACTCGTACCTCGAGAGCTTCTGAAGGGTCAAAGATTCTCATTACGACTCGGCAATAAGTTTTAAGTATTGTGTAAATCTGGTTTTAAAAGCACAATGCTAAGATAATTAATAGATTCTGCGCATGTGCGGGAACTTGACTCTTAAAATTCCGATAAAATATAAAAATATATTAAATTTATAATATTGTTTTGAAATATATGATTTGGAATGATTCATAGTAACTCTATGAATAATGGAGAAATAAAGATAAAATTTATTTAAAAAAAGGAAAAATTATAAATTATTTGTCGATCTCGGGATTCGAACAGAAGACCAGCAAAATACAATGACACACCCTGCCGATCTTGCCACCAAGACTCGTACCTCGAAAGCTTCTGAAGGGTCAAAGACTCTTATTACGACTCGGCAATAAGTTTTAAGTATTGTGTAAATCTGGTTTTAAAAGCACAATGCTAAGAAGATTAATAGATTCTGCGCATGTGCGCGAACTTGACTCTTAAAATTCCGATAAAATATAGAAATAATATAAATTTATAATATTGTTTTGAATATGATTTTGAATGATTCATAGTAATGCTATGAATAATGGAGAAATATAGATAAAATTTATTTAAAAAAAAGAAAAATTATTAATTATTTTCGATCTCGAGATTCGAACAGAAGACCAGCAAAATACAATGACACAACCTGCCGATCTAGCCACCAAGACTCGTACCTCGAGACCTTCTGAAGGGTCAAAGATTCTCATTACGACTCGGCAATGAGTTTTAAGTATTGTGTAAATCTGGTTTTAAAAGCTCAATGCTAATATAATTAATAGATTCTGCGCATGTGCGGGAACTTGACTCTTAAAATTCCGATAAAATATAAAAATATATTAAATTTATAATATTGTTTTGAAATATATGATTTGGAATGATTCATAGTAACTCTATGAATAATGGAGAAATAAAGATAAAATTTATTTAAAAAAAAGAAAATTTATAAATTATTTGTCTATATCGAGATTCGAACAGAAGAACAGAAAAATACAATGACACACCGTGCCGATCTAGCAACCAAGACTCGTACCTCGAGAGCTGCTGAAGGGTCAAAGATTCTCATTACGACTCGGCAATAAGTTTTAAGTATTGTGTAAATCTGGTTTTAAAAGCACACTGCTAAGAATATTAATAGATTCTGCGCATGTGCGGGAACTTGACTCTTAAAATTCCGATAAAATATAGAAATATTTTAAATTTATAATATTGTTTTGAAATATATGATTTGGAATGATTCATAAAAACTCTATGAATAATAGAGAAATAAAGATAAAATTTATTTAAAAAAAAGAAAAATTATAAATTATTTGTCGATCTCGAGATTCGAACAGAAGACCAGCAAAATACAATGACACACCGTGCCGATCTAGCCACCAAGACTCGTACCTCGAGAGCTTCTGAAGGGTCAAATATTCTCATTACGACTCGGCAATAAGTTTTAAGTATTGTGTAAATCTGGTTTTAAAAGCACAATGCTAAGATAATTAATAGATTCTGCGTATGTGCGGGAACTTGACTCTTAAAATTCCTATAAAATATAGAAATATTTTAAATTTATAATATTGTTTTGAAATATATGATTTGGAATGATTCATAAAAACTCTATGAATAATAGAGAAATAAAGATAAAATTTATTTAAAAAAAAGAAAAATTATAAATTATTTGTCGATCTCGAGATTCGAACAGAAGACCAGCAAAATACAATGACACACCCTGCCGATCTAGCCACCAAGACTCGTACCTCGAGAGCTTCTGAAGGGTCAAAGATTCTCATTACGACTCGGCAATAAGTTTTAAGTATTGTGTAAATCTGGTTTTAAAAGCTCAATGCTAAGATAATTAATAGATTCTGCGCATGTGCGGGAACTTGACTCTTAAAATTCCGATAAAATATAAAAATATATTAAATTTATAATATTGTTTTGAAATATATGATTTGGAATGATTCATAGTAACTCTATGAATAATGGAGAAATAAAGATAAAATTTATTTAAAAAAAGGAAAAATTATAAATTATTTGTCGATCTCGAGATTCGAACAGAAGACCAGCAAAATACAATGACACACCCTGCCGATCTAGCCACCAAGACTCGTACCTCGAAAGCTTCTGAAGGGTCAAAGATTCTCATTACGACTCGGCAATAAGTTTTAAGTATTGAGTAAATCTGGTTTTAAAAGCACAATGCTAAGATAATTAATAGATTCTGCGCATGTGCGGGAACTTGACTCTTAAAATTCCGATAAAATATAGAAATATATTAAATTTATAATATTGTTTTGAAATATATGATTTGGAACGATTCATAGTAACGCTATGAATAATGGAGAAATATAGATAAAATTTATTTAAAAAAAAGAAAAATTATAAATTATTTGTCGATCTCGAGATTCAAACAGAAGACCAGCAAAATACAATGACACACCCTGCCGATCTAGCTACCAAGACTCGTACCTCGAGAGTTTCTGAATGGTCAAAGACTCTTATTACGACTCGGCAATAAGTTTTAAGTATTGTGTAAATCTGGTTTTAAAAGCACAATGCTAAGACGATTAATAGATTCTGCGCATGTGCGGGAACTTGACTCTTAAAATTCCGATAAAATATAGAAATATATTAAATTTATAATATTGTTTTGAAATATATGATTTGGAACGATTCATAGTAACGCTATGAATAATGGAGAAATATAGATAAAATTTATTTAAAAAAAAGAAAAATTATAAATTATTTGTCGATCTCGAGATTCAAACAGAAGACCAGCAAAATACAATGACACACCCTGCCGATCTAGCTACCAAGACTCGTACCTCGAGAGTTTCTGAATGGTCAAAGACTCTTATTACGACTCAACAATGAGTTTTAAGTATTGTGTAAATCTGGTTTTAAAAGCTCAATGCTAAGATAATTAATAGATTCTGCGCATGTGCGGGAACTTGACTCTTAAAATTCCGATAAAATATAGAAATATTTTTAATTTATAATATTGTTTTGAAATATATGATTTGGAATGATTCATAGTAACTCTATGAATAATGGAGAAATATAGATAAAATTTATTTAAAAGAAAGAAAAAATATTAATTATTTGTCGATCTCGAGATTCGAACAGAAGACCAGCAAAATACAATGACACACCCTGCCGATCTAGCCACCAAGACTCGTACCTCGAGAGTTTCTGAATGGTCAAAGACTCTTATTACGACTCGTCAATAAGTTTTAAGTATTGTGTAAATCTGGTTTTAAATGCACAATGCTAAGAAGATTAATAGATTCTGCACATGTGCGCGAACTTGACTCTTAAAATTCCGATAAAATATAGAAATAATCTAAATTTATAATATTGTTTTGAATATGATTTGGAATGATTCATAGTAACGCTATGAATAATGGAGAAATATAGATAAAATTTATTTAAAAAAAAGAAAAATTATTAATTATTTTCGATCTCGAGATTCGAACAGAAGACCAGCAAAATACAATGACACACCCTGCCGATCTAGCCACCAAGACTCGTACCTCGAGACCTTCTGAAGGGTCAAAGATTCTCATTACGACTCAACAATGAGTTTTAAGTATTGTGTAAATCTGGTTTTAAAAGCTCAATGCTAAGATAATTAATAGATTCTGCGCATGTGCGGGAACTTGACTCTTAAAATTCCGATAAAATATAAAAATATATTAAATTTATAATATTGTTTTGAAATATATGATTTGGAATGATTCATAGTAACTCTATGAATAATGGAGAAATAAAGATAAAATTTATTTAAAAAAAGGAAAAATTATAAATTATTTGTCGATCTCGAGATTCGAACAGAAGACCAGCAAAATACAATGACACACCCTGCCGATCTAGCCACCAAGACTCGTACCTCGAGAGCTTCTGAAGGGTCAAAGATTCTCATTACAACTCGGCAATGAGTTTTAAGTATTGTGTAAATCTGGTTTTAAAAGCACACTGCTAAGAATATTAATAGATTCTGCGCATGTGCGGGAACTTGACTCTTAAAATTCCGATAAAATATAGAAATATTTTAAATTTATAATATTGTTTTGAAATATATGATTTGGAATGATTCATAGTAACTCTATGAATAATGGAGAAATAAAGATAAAATTTATTTAAAAAAGAGAAAAATTATAAATTATTTGTCGATCTCGAGATTCGAACAGAATACCAGCAAAATAAAGTGACACATCCTGCCGATCTAGCCACCAAGACTCGTACCTCGAGAGCTTCTGAAGGGTCAAAGATTCTCATTACGACTCGGCAATAAGTTTTAAGTATTGTGTAAATCTGGTTTTAAAAGCTCAATGCTAAGATAATTAATAGATTCTGCGCATGTGCGGGAACTTGACTCTTAAAATTCCGATAAAATATAAAAATATATTAAATTTATAATATTGTTTTGAAATATATGATTTGGAATGATTCATAGTAACTCTATGAATAATGGAGAAATAAAGATAAAATTTATTTAAAAAAAGGAAAAATTATAAATTATTTGTCGATCTCGAGATTCGAACAGAAGACCAGCAAAATACAATGACACACCCTGCCGATCTAGCCACCAAGACTCGTACCTCGAAAGCTTCTGAAGGGTCAAAGATTCTCATTACGACTCGGCAATAAGTTTTAAGTATTGAGTAAATCTGGTTTTAAAAGCACAATGCTAAGATAATTAATAGATTCTGCGCATGTGCGGGAACTTGACTCTTAAAATTCCGATAAAATATAGAAACATATTAAATTTATAATATTGTTTTGAAATATATGATTTGGAACGATTCATAGTAACGCTATGAATAATGGAGAAATATAGATAAAATTTATTTAAAAAAAAGAAAAATTATAAATTATTTGTCGATCTCGAGATTCAAACAGAAGACCAGCAAAATACAATGACACACTCTGCCGATCTAGCTACCAAGACTCGTACCTCGAGAGTTTCTGAATGGTCAAAGACTCTTATTACGACTCGGCAATAAGTTTTAAGTATTGTGTAAATCTGGTTTTAAAAGCACAATGCTAAGACGATTAATAGATTCTGCGCATGTGTGCGAACTTGACTCTTAAAATTCCGATAAAATATAGAAATATTTTTAATTTATAATATTGTTTTGAAATATATGATTTGGAATGATTCATAGTAACTCTATGAATAATGGAGAAATATAGATAAAATTTATTTAAAAGAAAGAAAAAATATTAATTATTTGTCGATCTCGAGATTCGAACAGAAGACCAGCAAAATACAATGACACACCCTGCCGATCTAGCCACCAAGACTCGTACCTCGAGAGTTTCTGAATGGTCAAAGACTCTTATTACGACTCGTCAATAAGTTTTAAGTATTGTGTAAATCTGGTTTTAAATGCACAATGCTAAGAAGATTAATAGATTCTGCACATGTGCGCGAACTTGACTCTTAAAATTCCGATAAAATATAGAAATAATCTAAATTTATAATATTGTTTTGAATATGATTTGGAATGATTCATAGTTACGCTATGAATAATGGAGAAATATAGATAAAATTTATTTAAAAAAAAGAAAAATTATTAATTATTTTCGATCTCGAGATTCGAACAGAAGACCAGCAAAATACAATGACACACCCTGCCGATCTAGCCACCAAGACTCGTACCTCGAGACCTTCTGAAGGGTCAAAGATTCTCATTACGACTCAACAATGAGTTTTAAGTATTGTGTAAATCTGGTTTTAAAAGCTCAATGCTAAGATAATTAATAGATTCTGCGCATGTGCGGGAACTTGACTCTTAAAATTCCGATAAAATATAAAAATATATTAAATTTATAATATTGTTTTGAAATATATGATTTGGAATGATTCATAGTAACTCTATGAATAATGGAGAAATAAAGATAAAATTTATTTAAAAAAAGGAAAAATTATAAATTATTTGTCGATCTCGAGATTCGAACAGAAGACCAGCAAAATACAATGACACACCCTGCCGATCTAGCCACCAAGACTCGTACCTCGAAAGCTTCTGAATGGTCAAAGACTCTTATTACGACTTGGCAATAAGTTTTAAGTATTGTGTAAATCTGGTTTTAAAAGCACACTGCTAAGAATATTAATAGATTCTGCGCATGTGCGGGAACTTGACTCTTAAAATTCCGATAAAATATAGAAATATTTTAAATTTATAATATTGTTTTGAAATATATGATTTGGAATGATTCATAAAAACTCTATGAATAATAGAGAAATAAAGATAAAATTTATTTAAAAAAAAGAAAAATTATAAATTATTTGTCGATCTCGAGATTCGAACAGAAGACCAGCAAAAAACAATGACACACCGTGCCGATCTAGCCACCAAGACTCGTACCTCGAGAGCTTCTGAAGGGTCAAATATTCTCATTACGACTCGGCAATAAGTTTTAAGTATTGTGTAAATCTGGTTTTAAAAGCACAATGCTAAGATAATTAATAGATTCTGCGTATGTGCGGGAACTTGACTCTTAAAATTCCTATAAAATATAGAAATATTTTTAATTTATAATATTGTTTTGAAATATATGATTTGGAATGATTCATAAAAACTCTATGAATAATAGAGAAATAAAGATAAAATTTATTTAAAAAAAAGAAAAATTATAAATTATTTGTCGATCTCGAGATTCGAACAGAAGACCAGCAAAATACAATGACACACCCTGCCGATCTAGCCACCAAGACTCGTACCTCGAGAGCTTCTGAAGGGTCAAAGATTCTCATTACGACTCGGCAATAAGTTTTAAGTATTGTGTAAATCTGGTTTTAAAAGCACAATGCTAAGATAATTAATAGATTCTGCCCATGTGCGGGAACTTGACTCTTAAAATTCCGATAAAATATACAAATATATTAAATTTATAATATTGTTTTGAAATATATGATTTGGAATGATTCATAGTAACTCTATGAATAATGGAAAAATAAAGATAAAATTTATTTAAAAAAAGGAAAAATTATAAATTATTTGTCGATCTCGAGATTCGAACAGAAGACCAGCAAAATACAATGACACACCCTGCCGATCTAGCCACCAAGACTCGTACCTCGAAAGCTTCTGAAGGGTTAAAGATTCTCATTACGACTCGGCAATAAGTTTTAAGTATTGAGTAAATCTGGTTTTAAAAGCACAATGCTAAGATAATTAATAGATTCTGCGCATGTGCGGGAACTTGACTCTTAAAATTCCGATAAAATATAGAAATATATTAATTTATAATATTGTTTTGAAATATATGATTTGGAATGATTCATAGTAACTCTATGAATAATGGAGAAATAAAGATAAAATTTATTTAAAAAAAAAGAAAAATTATAAATTATTTGTCGATCTCGAGATTCAAACAGAAGACCAGCAAAATACAATGACACACCCTGCCGATCTAGCTACCAAGACTCGTACCTCGAGAGTTTCTGAATGGTCAAAGACTCTTATTACGACTCGGCAATAAGTTTTAAGTATTGTGTAAATCTGGTTTTAAAAGCACAATGCTAAGACGATTAATAGATTCTGCGCATGTGTGCGAACTTGACTCTTAAAATTCCGATAAAATATAGAAATATTTTTAATTTATAATATTGTTTTGAAATATATGATTTGGAATGATTCAGAGTAACGCTATGAATAATGGAGAAATATAGATAAAATTTATTTAAAAGAAAGAAAAAATATTAATTATTTGTCGATCTCGAGATTCGAACAGAAGACCAGCAAAATACAATGACACACCCTGCCGATCTAGCCACCAAGACTCGTACCTCGAGAGCTTCTGAAGGGTCAAAGATTCTCATTACAACTCGGCAATGAGTTTTAAGTATTGTGTAAATCTGGTTTTAAAAGCACACTGCTAAGAATATTAATAGATTCTGCGCATGTGCGGGAACTTGACTCTTAAAATTCCGATAAAATATAGAAATATTTTAAATTTATAATATTGTTTTGAAATATATGATTTGGAATGATTCATAGTAACTCTATGAATAATGGAGAAATAAAGATAAAATTTATTTAAAAAAGAGAAAAATTATAAATTATTTGTCGATCTCGAGATTCGAACAGAATACCAGCAAAATAAAGTGACACATCCTGCCGATCTAGCCACCAAGACTCGTACCTCGAGAGCTTCTGAAGGGTCAAAGATTCTCATTACGACTCGGCAATAAGTATTAAGTATTGTGTAAATCTGGTTTTAAAAGCACAATGCTAAGAATATTAATAGATTCTGCGCATGTGCGGGAACTTAACTCTTAAAATTCCTATAAAATATAGAAATATTTTAAATTTATAATATTGTTTTGAAATATATGATTTGGAATGATTCATAGTAACTCTATGAATAATGGAGAAATAAAGATAAAATTTATTTAAAAAAAAGAAAAATTATAAATTATTTGTCGATATCGAGATTCGAACAGAAGAACAGCAAAATACAATGACACAACCTGCCGATCTAGCCACCAAGACTCGTACCTCGAGAGTTTCTGAATGGTCAAAGACTCTTATTACGACTTGGCAATAAGTTTTAAGTATTGTGTAAATCTGGTTTTAAAAGCACACTGCTAAGAATATTAATAGATTCTGCGCATGTGCTTGAACTTGACTCTTAAAATTCCGATAAAATATAGAAATATATTAAATTTATAATATTGTTTTGAAATATATGATTTGGAATGATTCATAGTAACTCTATGAATAATGGAGAAATAAAGATAAAATTTATTTAAAAAAAAGAAAAATTATAAATTATTTGTCGATCTCGAGATTCGAACAGAAGACCAGCAAAATACAATGACACACCCTGCCGATCTAGCCACCAAGACTCGTACCTCGAGAGTTTCTGAATGGTCAAAGACTCTTATTACGACTCGGCAATAAGTTTTAAGTATTGTGTAAATCTGGTTTTAAATGCACAATGCTAAGAAGATTAATAGATTCTGCACATGTGCGCGAACTTGACTCTTAAAATTCCGATAAAATATAGAAATAATCTAAATTTATAATATTGTTTTGAATATGATTTGGAATGATTCATAGTAACGCTATGAATAATGGAGAAATATAGATAAAATTTATTTAAAAAAAAGAAAAATTATTAATTATTTGTCGATCTCGAGATTCGAACAGAATACCAGCAAAATACAATGACACACCCGGCCGATCTAGCCAACAAGACTCGTACCTCGAGAGTTTCTGAATGGTCAAAGACTCTTATTACGACTCGGCAATAAGTTTTAAGTATTGTGTAAATCTGGTTTTAAAAGCACAATGCTAAGAAGATTAATAGATTCTGCGCATGTGCGCGAACTTGACTCTTAAAATTCCGATAAAATATAGAAATAATATAAATTTATAATATTGTTTTGAATATGATTTGGAATGATTCATAGTAATGCTATGAATAATGGAGAAATATAGATAAAATTTATTTAAAAAAAAGAAAAATTATTAATTATTTTCGATCTCGAGATTCGAACAGAAGACCAGCAAAATACAATGACACAACCTGCCGATCTAGCCACCAAGACTCGTACCTCGAGACCTTCTGAAGGGTCAAAGATTCTCATTACGACTCGGCAATGAGTTTTAAGTATTGTGTAAATCTGGTTTTAAAAGCTCAATGCTAATATAATTAATAGATTCTGCGCATGTGCTGGAACTTGACTCTTAAAATTCCGATAAAATATAAAAATATATTAAATTTATAATATTGTTTTGAAATATATGATTTGGAATGATTCATAGTAACTCTATGAATAATGGAGAAATAAAGATAAAATTTATTTAAAAAAAAGAAAAATTATAAATTATTTGTCTATATCGAGATTCGAACAGAAGAACAGAAAAATACAATGACACACCGTGCCGATCTAGCAACCAAGACTCGTACCTCGAGAGCTGCTGAAGGGTCAAAGATTCTCATTACGACTCGGCAATAAGTTTTAAGTATTGTGTAAATCTGGTTTTAAAAGCACACTGCTAAGAATATTAATAGATTCTGCGCATGTGCGGGAACTTGACTCTTAAAATTCCGATAAAATATAGAAATATTTTAAATTTATAATATTGTTTTGAAATATATGATTTGGAATGATTCATAAAAACTCTATGAATAATAGAGAAATAAAGATAAAATTTATTTAAAAAAAAGAAAAATTATAAATTATTTGTCGATCTCGAGATTCGAACAGAAGACCAGCAAAATACAATGACACACCGTGCCGATCTAGCCACCAAGACTCGTACCTCGAGAGCTTCTGAAGGGTCAAATATTCTCATTACGACTCGGCAATAAGTTTTAAGTATTGAGTAAATCTGGTTTTAAAAGCACAATGCTAAGATAATTAATAGATTCTGCGCATGTGCGGGAACTTGACTCTTAAAATTCCGATAAAATATAGAAATATATTAAATTTATAATATTGTTTTGAAATATATGATTTGGAATGATTCATAGTAACTCTATGAATAATGGAGAAATAAAGATAAAATTTATTTAAAAAAAAGAAAAATTATAAATTATTTGTCGATCTCGAGATTCGAACAGAATACCAGCAAAATACAATGACACACCCTGCCGATCTAGCCACCAAGACTCGTACCTCGAGATTTTCTGAATGGTAAAAGACTCTTATTACGACTCGGCAATAAGTTTTAAGTATTGTGTAAATCTGGTTTTAAAAGCACAATGCTAAGAAGATTAATAGATTCTGCGCATGTGCGCGAACTTGACTCTTAAAATTCCGATAAAATATAGAAATAATATAAATTTATAATATTGTTTTGAATATGATTTGGAATGATTCATAGTAATGCTATGAATAATGGAGAAATATAGATAAAATTTATTTAAAAAAAAGAAAAATTATTAATTATTTTCGATCTCGAGATTCGAACAGAAGACCAGCAAAATACAATGACACCACCTGCCGATCTAGCCACCAAGACTCGTACCTCGAGACCTTCTGAAGGGTCAAAGATTCTCATTACGACTCGGCAATGAGTTTTAAGTATTGTGTAAATCTGGTTTTAAAAGCTCAATGCTAATATAATTAATAGATTCTGCGCATGTGCGGGAACTTGACTCTTAAAATTCCGATAAAATATAAAAATATATTAAATTTATAATATTGTTTTGAAATATATGATTTGGAATGATTCATAGTAACTCTATGAATAATGGAGAAATAAAGATAAAATTTATTTAAAAAAAAGAAAAATTATAAATTATTTGTCTATATCGAGATTCGAACAGAAGAACAGAAAAATACAATGACACACCGTGCCGATCTAGCAACCAAGACTCGTACCTCGAGAGCTGCTGAAGGGTCAAAGATTCTCATTACGACTCGGCAATAAGTTTTAAGTATTGTGTAAATCTGGTTTTAAAAGCACACTGCTAAGAATATTAATAGATTCTGCGCATGTGCGGGAACTTGACTCTTAAAATTCCGATAAAATATAGAAATATTTTAAATTTATAATATTGTTTTGAAATATATGATTTGGAATGATTCATAAAAACTCTATGAATAATAGAGAAATAAAGATAAAATTTATTTAAAAAAAAGAAAAATTATAAATTATTTGTCGATCTCGAGATTCGAACAGAAGACCAGCAAAATACAATGACACACCGTGCCGATCTAGCCACCAAGACTCGTACCTCGAGAGCTTCTGAAGGGTCAAATATTCTCATTACGACTCGGCAATAAGTTTTAAGAATTGTGTAAATCTGGTTTTAAAAGCACAATGCTAAGATAATTAATAGATTCTGCGTATGTGCGGGAACTTGACTCTTAAAATTCCTATAAAATATAGAAATATTTTAAATTTATAATATTGTTTTGAAATATATGATTTGGAATGATTCATAAAAACTCTATGAATAATAGAGAAATAAAGATAAAATTTATTTTAAAAAAAGAAAAATTATAAATTATTTGTCGATCTCGAGATTCGAACAGAATACCAGCAAAATACAATGACACACCCTGCCGATCTAGCCACCAAGACTCGTACCTCGAGAGTTTCTGAATGGTCAAAGACTCTTATTAAGACTCGGCAATAAGTTTTAAGTATTGTGTAAATCTGGTTTTAAAAGCTCAATGCTAAGATAATTAATAGATTCTGCGCATGTGCGGGAACTTGACTCTTAAAATTCCGATAAAATATAAAAATATATTAAATTTATAATATTGTTTTGAAATATATGATTTGGAATGATTCATAGTAACTCTATGAATAATGGAGAAATAAAGATAAAATTTATTTAAAAAAAAGAAAAATTATAAATTATTTGTCTATATCGAGATTCGAACAGAAGAACAGAAAAATACAATGACACACCGTGCCGATCTAGCAACCAAGACTCGTACCTCGAGAGCTGCTGAAGGGTCAAAGATTCTCATTACGACTCGGCAATAAGTTTTAAGTATTGTGTAAATCTGGTTTTAAAAGCACACTGCTAAGAATATTAATAGATTCTGCGCATGTGCGGGAACTTGACTCTTAAAATTCCGATAAAATATAGAAATATTTTAAATTTATAATATTGTTTTGAAATATATGATTTGGAATGATTCATAAAAACTCTATGAATAATGGAGAAATAAAGATAAAATTTATTTAAAAAAAAGAAAAATTATAAATTATTTGTCGATCTCGACATTCGAACAGAAGACCAGCAAAATACAATGACACACCCTGCCGATCTAGCCACCAAGACTCGTACCTCGAGAGATTCTGAAGGGTCAAAGATTCTCATTACGACTCGGCAATAAGTTTTAAGTATTGTGTAAATCTGGTTTTAAAAGCACAATGCTAAGATAATTAATAGATTCTGCGCATGTGCGGGAATTTGACTCTTAAAACTCCGATAAAATACAGAAATATTTTAAATTTATAATATTGTTTTGAAATATATGATTTGGATTGATTCATAGTAACTCCATGAATAATGGAGAAATAAAGATAAAATTTATTTAAAAAAAAGAAAAATTATAAATTATTTGTCGATCTCGAGATTCGAACAGATGACCAGCAAAATACAATGACACACCCTGCCGATCTAGCCACCAAGACTCGTATCTCGAGAGCTTCTGAAGGGTCAAAGATTCTCATTACGACTCGGCAATAAGTTTTAAGTATTGTGTAAATCTGGTTTTAAAAGCACAATGCTAAGATAATTAATAGATTCTGCGCATGTGCGGGAACTTGACTCTTAAAATTCCGATAAAATATAAAAATATATTAAATTTATAATATAGTTTTGAAATATATGATTTGGAATGATTCATAGTAACTCTATGAATAATGGAGAAATAAAGAGAAAATTTATTTTAAAAAAAGAAAAATTATAAATTATTTGTCGATCTCGAGATTCGAACAGAAGACCAGCAAAATACAATGACACACCTTGCCGATCTAGCCACCAAGACTCGTACCTCGAGAGCTTCTGAAGGGTCAAAGATTCTTATTACGACTCGGCAATAAGTTTTAAGTATTGTGTAAATCTGGTTTTAAAAGCACAATGCTAAGAAGATTAATAGATTCTGCGCGTGTGCAGGAACTTGATTCTTAAAATTCCGATAAAATATAGAAATATTTTAAATTTATAATATTGTTTTGAAATATATGATTTGGAATGATTCATAGTAACGCTATGAATAATGGAGAAATATAGATAAAATTTATTTTAAAAAAAGAAAAATTATAAATTATTTGTCGATCTCGAGATTCGAACAGAAGACCTGCAAAATACAATGACACACCCTGCCGATCTAGCCACCAAGACTCGTACCTAGAGAGCTGCTGAAGGGTCAAAGATTCTCATTACGACTCGGCAATAAGTTTTAAGTATTGTGTAAATCTGGTTTTAAAAGCACAATGCTAAGAATATTAATTGATTCTGCGCATGTGCGGGAACTTGATTCTTAAAATTCCGATAAAATATAGAAATATTTTAAATTTATATTATTGTTTTGAAATATATGATTTGGAATGTTTCATAGTAACTCTATGATTAATGGAGAAAAAAAGATAAAATTTATTTAAAAAAAAAAAAAATTATAAATTATTTGTCGATCTCGAGATTCGAACAGAAGACCAGCAAAATACAAAGACACACCTTACCGATCTAGCCACCAAGACTCGTACCTCGAGAGCTTCTAAAGGGTCAAAGATTCTCATTACGACTCGGCAATAAGTATTAAGTATTCTGTAAATCTGGTTTTAAAAGCACAATGCTAAGAATATTAATAGATTCTGCGCATGTGCGGGAACTTGACTCTTAAAATTCCGATAAAATATAGAAATATTTTATACTTATAATATTGTTTTGAAATATATGATTTGGAATGATTCATAGTAACTCTATAAATAATGGAGAAATAAAGATAAAATTTATTTAAAAAAAAGAAAAATTATAAATTATTTGTCGATCTCGAGATTCGAACAGAAGACCAACAAAATACAATGACACACCCTGCCGATCTAGCCACCAAGACTCGTACCTCGAGAGCTTCTGAAGGGTCAAAGATTCTCATTAAGACTCGTCAATGTTTTAAGTATTGTGTATATCTGGTTTTAAAAGCACAATGCTAAGATAATTAATAGATTCTGCGCATGTGCGGGAACTTGACTCTTAAAATTCCGATAAAATATAGAAATATTTTAAATTTATATTATTGTTTTGAAATATATGATTTGGAATGATTCATAGTAACTCTATGAATAATGGAGAAATAAAGATAAAATTTATTTAAAAAAAAGAAAAATTATAAATCATTTGTCGATCTCGAGATTCGAACAGAAGACCAGCAAAATACAATGACACACCCTGCCGATCTAGCCACCAAGACTCGTACCTCGAGAGCTTCTGAAGGGTCAAAGATTCTCATTACGACTCGGCAATAAGTTTTAAGTATTGTGTAAATCTGGTTTTAAAAGCACAATGCTAAGATAATTAATAGATTCTGCGCATGTGCGGGAACTTGACTCTTAAAATTCCGATAAAATATAGAAATATATTAAATTTATAATATTGTTTTGAAATATATGATTTGGATTGATTCATAGTAACTCTATGAATAATGGAGAAATAAAGATAAAATTTATTTAAAAAAAAGAAAAATTATAAATTATTTGTCGATCTCGAGATTCGAACAGAAGACCAGCAAAATACAATGACACACCTTGCCGATCTAGCCACCAAGACTCGTACCTCGAGAGCTTCTGAAGGGTCAAAGATTCTTATTACGACTCGGCAATAAGTTTTAAGTATTGTGTAAATCTGGTTTTAAAAGCACAATGCTAAGAAGATTAATAGATTCTGCGCGTGTGCAGGAACTTGATTCTTAAAATTCCGATAAAATATAGAAATATTTTAAATTTATAATATTGTTTTGAAATATATGATTTGGAATGATTCATAGTAACGCTATGAATAATGGAGAAATATAGATAAAATTTATTTTAAAAAAAGAAAAATTATAAATTATTTGTCGATCTCGAGATTCGAACAGAAGACCAGCAAAATACAATGACACACCCTGCCGATCTAGCCACCAAGACTCGTACCTAGAGAGCTGCTGAAGGGTCAAAGATTCTCATTACGACTCGGCAATAAGTTTTAAGTATTGTGTAAATCTGGTTTTAAAAGTACAATGCTAAGAATATTAATTAATTCTGCGCATGTGCGGGAACTTGATTCTTAAAATTCCGATAAAATATAGAAATATTTTAAATTTATATTATTGTTTTGAAATATATGATTTGGAATGTTTCATAGTAACTCTATGATTAATGGAGAAAAAAAGATAAAATTTATTTAAAAAAAAGAAAAATTATAAATTATTTGTCGATCTCGAGATTCGAACAGAAGACCAGCAAAATACAATGACACACCCTGCCGATCTAGCCACCAAGACTCGTACCTCGAGAGTTTCTGAATGGTCAAAGACTCTTATTACGACTCGGCAATAAGTTTTAAGTATTGTGTAAATCTGGTTTTAAAAGCACAATGCTAAGAAGATTAATAGATTCTGCGCATGTGCGGGAACTTGATTCTTAAAATTCCGATAAAATATAGAAATATTTTAAATTTATATTATTGTTTTGAAATATATGATTTGGAATGTTTCATAGTATCTCTGTGATTAATGGAGAAAAAAAGATAAAATTTATTTAAAAAAAAGAAAAATTATAAATTATTTGTCGATCTCGAGATTCGAACAGAAGACCAGCAAAATACAATGACACACCCTGCCGATCTAGCCACCAAGACTCGTACCTCGAGAGTTTCTGAATGGTCAAAGACTCTTATTACGACTCGGCAATAAGTTTTAAGTATTGTGTATATCTGGTTTTAAAAGCACAATGCTAAGATAATTAATAGATTCTGCGCATTTGCGGGAACTTGACTCTTAAAATTACGATAAATTATAGAAATATTTTAAATTTATAATATTGTTTTGAAATATATGATTTGGAATGATTCATAGTAACGCTATGAATAATGGAGAAATATAGATAAAATTTATTTAAAAAAAGAAAAATTATAAATTATTTGTCGATCTCGAGATTCGAACAGAAGACCAGCAAAATACAATGACACACCCTGCCGATCTAGCCACCAAGACTCGTACCTCGAGAGCTTCTGAAGGGTCAAAGATTCTCATTACGACTCGGCAATAAGTTTTAAGTATTGTGTAAATCTGGTTTTAAAAGCACAATGCTAAGATAATTAATAGATTCTGCGCATGTGCGGGAACTTGATTCTTAAAATTCCGATAAAATATAGAAATATTTTAAATTTATAATATTGTTTTGAAATATATGATTTGGAATGATTCATAGTAACTCTATGAATAATGGAGAAATAAAGATAAAATTTATTTAAAAAAAAGAAAAATTATAAATTATTTGTCGATCTCGAGATTCGAACAGAAGACCAGCAAAATACAATGACACACCATGTCGATCTAGCCACCAAGACTCGTGCCTCGAGAGTTTCTGAATGGTCAAAGACTCTTATTACGACTCGGCAATAAGTTTTAAGTATTGTGTAAATCTGGTTTTAAAAGCACAATGCTAAGAAGATTAATAGATTCTGCGCATGTGCGGGAACTTGATTCTTAAAATTCCGATAAAATATAGAAATATTTTAAATTTATATTATTGTTTTGAAATATATGATTTGGAATGTTTCATAGTATCTCTGTGATTAATGGAGAAAAAAAGATAAAATTTATTTAAAAAAAAGAAAAATTATAAATTATTTGTCGATCTCGAGATTCGAACAGAAGACCAGCAAAATACAATGACACACCCTGCCGATCTAGCCACCAAGACTCGTACCTCGAGAGCTTCTGAAGGGTCAAAGATTCTCATTAAGACTCGTCAATGTTTTAAGTATTGTGTATATCTGGTTTTAAAAGCACAATGCTAAGATAATTAATAGATTCTGCGCATGTGCGGGAACTTGACTCTTAAAATTCCGATAAAATATAGAAATATTTTAAATTTATATTATTGTTTTGAAATATATGATTTGGAATGTTTCATAGTAACTCTGTGATTAATGGAGAAAAAAAGATAAAATTTATTTAAAAAAAAGAAAAATTATAAATTATTTGTCGATCTCGAGATTCGAACAGAAGACCAGCAAAATACAATGACACACCCTGCCGATCTAGCCACCAAGACTCGTACCTCGAAAGCTTCTGAAGGGTCAAAGATTCTCATTAAGACTCGAAAATGTTTTAAGTATTGTGTATATCTGGTTTTAAAAGCACAATGCTAAGATAATTAATAGATTCTGCGCATGTGCGGGAACTTGACTCTTAAAATTCCGATAAAATATAGAAATATTTTAAATTTATATTATTGTTTTGAAATATATGATTTGGAATGATTCATAGTAACTCTATGAATAATGGAGAAATAAAGATAAAATTTATTTAAAAAAAAGAAAAATTATAAATTATTTGTCGATCTCGAGATTCGAACAGAATACCAGCAAAATACAATGACACACCCTGCCGATCTAGCCACCAAGACTCGTACCTCGAGAGTTTCTGAATGGTCAAAGACTCTCATTACGACTCGGCAATAAGTTTTAAGTATTGTGTATATCTGGTTTTAAAAGCACAATGCTAAGATAATTAATAGATTCTGCGCATTTGCGGGAACTTGACTCTTAAAATTACGATAAATTATAGAAATATTTTAAATTTATAATATTGTTTTGAAATATATGATTTGGAATGATTCATAGTAACGCTATGAATAATGGAGAAATATAGATAAAATTTATTTAAAAAAAGAAAAATTATAAATTATTTGTCGATCTCGAGATTCGAACAGAAGACCAGCAAAATACAATGACACACCCTGCCGATCTAGCCACCAAGACTCGTACCTCGAGAGCTTCTGAAGGGTCAAAGATTCTCATTACGACTCGGCAATAAGTTTTAAGTATTGTGTAAATCTGGTTTTAAAAGCACAATGCTAAGATAATTAATAGATTCTGCGCATGTGCGGGAACTTGATTCTTAAAATTCCGATAAAATATAGAAATATTTTAAATTTATAATATTGTTTTGAAATATATGATTTGGAATGATTCATAGTAACGCTATGAATAATGGAGAAATATAGATAAAATTTATTTAAAAAAAAGAAAAATTATAAATTATTTGTCGATCTCGAGATTCGAACAGAACACCAGCAAAATACAATGACACACCCTGCCGATCTAGCCACCAAGACTCGTCACTCGAGAGCTTCTGAAGTGTCAAAGATTCTCATTACGATTCGGCAATAAGTTTCAAGTATTGTGTAAATCTGGTTTTAAAAGCACAATGCTAAGAATATTAGAAGATTCTGCGCATGTGCGGGAAATTGACTCTTAAAATTCCGATAAAATATAGAAATATTTTAAATTTATAATATTGTTTTGAATTATATGATTTGGAATGATTCATAGAAACTCTATGAATAATGGAGAAATATAGATAAAATTTATTTAAAAAAAAAGAAAAATTATAAAATCTTTGTCGATCTCGAGATTTGAACAGAAGACCAGCAAAATACAATGCCACACACTGCCGATCTAGCCACCAAGACGCGTACCTCGAGAGCTTCTGAAGGGTCAAAGATTCTCATTACGACTCGGTAAAAATTTTTAAGTATTGTGTAAATCTGGTTTTAAAAGCACAATGCTAAGAATATTAATATATTCTGCGCATGTGCGGGAAAATGACTCTTAAAATTCCGATAAAATATAGAAATATTTTAAATTTATAATATTGTTTTGAAATATATGATTTGGAATGATTCATAGTAACTCTATGAATAATGGAGAAATAAAGACAAAATTTATTTAAAAAAAGAAAAATTATAAATTATTTGTCGATCTCGAGATTCGAACAGAAGACCAGCAAAATACAATGACACACCCTGCCGATCTAGCCACCAAGACTCGTACCTCGAGAGTTTCTGAATGGTCAAAGACTCTTATTACGACTCGGCAATAAGTTTTGTGCGGGAACTTGATTCTTAAAATTCCGATAAAATATAGAAATATTTTAAATTTATAATATTGTTTTGAAATATATGATTTGGAACGATTCATAGTAACGCTATGAATAATGGAGAAATATAGATAAAATTTATTGAAAAAAAGAAAAATTATAAATTATTTGTCGATCTCGAGATTCGAACAGAAGACCAGCAAAATACAATGACACACCCTGCCGATCTAGCCACCAAGACTCGTACCTCGAGAGCTTCTGAAGGGTCAAAGATTCTCATTACGACTCGGCAATAAGTTTTAAGTATTGTGTAAATCTGGTTTTAAAAGCACAATGCTAAGATAATTAATAGATTCTGCGCATGTGCGGGAACTTGACTCTTAAAATTCCGATAAAATATAGAAATATATTAAATTTATAATATTGTTTTGAAATATATGATTTGGATTGATTCATAGTAACTCTATGAATAATGGAGAAATAAAGATAAAATTTATTTAAAAAAAAGAAAAATTATAAATTATTTGTCGATCTCGAGATTCGAACAGATGACCAGCAAAATACAATGACACACCTTGCCGATCTAGCCACCAAGACTCGTACCTCGAGAGCTTCTGAAGGGTCAAAGATTCTTATTACGACTCGGCAATAAGTTTTAAGTATTGTGTAAATCTGGTTTTAAAAGCACAATGCTAAGAAGATTAATAGATTCTGCGCGTGTGCAGGAACTTGATTCTTAAAATTCCGATAAAATATAGAAATATTTTAAATTTATAATATTGTTTTGAAATATATGATTTGGAATGATTCATAGTAACGCTATGAATAATGGAGAAATATAGATAAAATTTATTTTAAAAAAAGAAAAATTATAAATTATTTGTCGATCTCGAGATTCGAACAGAAGACCAGCAAAATACAATGACACACCCTGCCGATCTAGCCACCAAGACTCGTACCTAGAGAGCTGCTGAAGGGTCAAAGATTCTCATTACGACTCGGCAATAAGTTTTAAGTATTGTGTAAATCTGGTTTTAAAAGTACAATGCTAAGAATATTAATTAATTCTGCGCATGTGCGGGAACTTGATTCTTAAAATTCCGATAAAATATAGAAATATTTTAAATTTATATTATTGTTTTGAAATATATGATTTGGAATGTTTCATAGTAACTCTATGATTAATGGAGAAAAAAAGATAAAATTTATTTAAAAAAAAGAAAAATTATAAATTATTTGTCGATCTCGAGATTCGAACAGAAGACCAGCAAAATACAAAGACACACCTTGCCGATCTAGCCACCAAGACTCGTGCCTCGAGAGTTTCTGAATGGTCAAAGACTCTTATTACGACTCGGCAATAAGTATTAAGTATTGTGTAAATCTGGTTTTAAAAGCACAATGCTAAGAAGATTAATAGATTCTGCGCATGTGCGGGAACTTGATTCTTAAAATTCCGATAAAATATAGACATATTTTAAATTTATAATATTGTTTTGAAATACATGATTTGGAATGATTCATAGTAACTCTATGAATAATGGAGAAATAAAGATAAAATTTATTTAAAAAAAAGAAAAATTATAAATTATTTGTCGATCTTGAGATTCGAACAGAAGACCAGCAAAATACAATGACACACCCTGCCGATCTAGCCACCAAGACTCGTACCTCGAGAGTTTCTGAAGGGTCAAAGACTCTTATTACGACTCGGCAATAAGTTTTAAGTATTGTGTAAATCTGGTTTTAAAAGCACAATGCTAAGAAGATTAATAGATTCTGCGCATGTGCGGGAACTTGATTCTTAAAATTCCGATAAAATATAGAAATATTTTAAATTTATATTATTGTTTTGAAATATATGATTTGGAATGTTTCATAGTATCTCTGTGATTAATGGAGAAAAAAAGATAAAATTTATTTAAAAAAAAGAAAAATTATAAATTATTTGTCGATCTCGAGATTCGAACAGAAGACCAGCAAAATACAATGACACACCCTGCCGATCTAGCCACCAAGACTCGTACCTCGAGAGCTTCTGAAGGGTCAAAGACTCTCATTACGACTCGGCAATAAGTTTTAAGTATTGTGTATATCTGGTTTTAAAAGCACAATGCTAAGATAATTAATAGATTCTGCGCATTTGCGGGAACTTGACTCTTAAAATTACGATAAATTATAGAAATATTTTAAATTTATAATATTGTTTTGAAATATATGATTTGGAATGATTCATAGTAACGCTATGAATAATGGAGAAATATAGATAAAATTTATTTAAAAAAAGAAAAATTATAAATTATTTGTCGATCTCGAGATTCGAACAGAAGACCAGCAAAATACAATGACACACCCTGCCGATCTAGCCACCAAGACTCGTACCTCGAGAGCTTCTGAAGGGTCAAAGATTCTCATTACGACTCGGCAATAAGTTTTAAGTATTGTGTAAATCTGGTTTTAAAAGCACAATGCTAAGATAATTAATAGATTCTGCGCATGTGCGGGAACTTGATTCTTAAAATTCCGATAAAATATAGAAATATTTTAAATTTATAATATTGTTTTGAAATATATGATTTGGAATGATTCATAGTAACTCCATGAATAATGGAGAAATAAAGATAAAATTTATTTAAAAAAAAGAAAAATTATAAATTATTTGTCGATCTCGAGATTCGAACAGAAGACCAGCAAAATACAATGACACACCATGTCGATCTAGCCACCAAGACTCGTGCCTCGAGAGTTTCTGAATGGTCAAAGACTCTTATTACGACTCGGCAATAAGTATTAAGTATTGTGTAAATCTGGTTTTAAAAGCACAATGCTAAGAAGATTAATAGATTCTGCGCATGTGCGGGAACTTGACTCTTAAAATTCCGATAAAATATAGAAATATTTTAAATTTATATTATTGTTTTGAAATATATGATTTGGAATGTTTCATAGTAACTCTGTGATTAATGGAGAAAAAAAGATAAAATTTATTTAAAAAAAAGAAAAATTATAAATTATTTGTCGATCTCGAGATTCGAACAGAAGACCAGCAAAATACAATGACACACCCTGCCGATCTAGCCACCAAGACTCGTACCTCGAGAGCTTCTGAAGGGTCAAAGATTCTCATTACGACTCGGCAATAAGTTTTAAGTATTGTGTAAATCTGGTTTTAAAAGCACAATGCTAAGATAATTAATAGATTCTGCGCATGTGCGGGAACTTGATTCTTAAAATTCCGATAAAATATAGAAATATTTTAAATTTATAATATTGTTTTGAAATATATGATTTGGAATGATTCATAGTAACTCTATGAATAATGGAGAAATAAAGATAAAATTTATTTAAAAAAAAGAAAAATTATAAATTATTTGTCGATCTCGAGATTCGAACAGAAGACCAGCAAAATACAATGACACACCCTGCCGATCTAGCCACCAAGACTCGTACCTCGAGAGTTTCTGAATGGTCAAAGACTCTCATTACGACTCGGCAATAAGTTTTAAGTATTGTATATATCTGGTTTTAAAAGCACAATGCTAAGATAATTAATAGATTCTGCGCATTTGCGGGAACTTGACTCTTAAATTTACGATAAATTATAGAAATATTTTAAATTTATAATATTGTTTTGAAATATATGATTTGGAATGATTCATAGTAACGCTATCAATAATGGAGAAATATAGATAAAATTTATTTAAAAAAAGAAAAATTATAAATTATTTGTCGATCTCGAGATTCGAACAGAAGACCAGCAAAATACAATGACACACCCTGCCGATCTAGCCACCAAGACTCGTACCTCGAGAGCTTCTGAAGGGTCAAAGATTCTCATTACGACTCGGCAATAAGTTTTAAGTATTGTGTAAATCTGGTTTTAAAAGCACAATGCTAAGATAATTAATAGATTCTGCGCATGTGCGGGAACTTGATTCTTAAAATTCCGATAAAATATAGAAATATTTTAAATTTATAATATTGTTTTGAAATATATGATTTGGAATGATTAATAGTAACGCTATGAATAATGGAGAAATATAGATAAAATTTATTTAAAAAAAAGAAAAATTATAAATTATTTGTCGATCTCGAGATTCGAACAGAACACCAGCAAAATACAATGACACACCCTGCCGATCTAGCCACCAAGACTCGTCACTCGAGAGCTTCTGAAGTGTCAAAGATTCTCATTACGATTCGGCAATAAGTTTCAAGTATTGTGTAAATCTGGTTTTAAAAGCACAATGCTAAGAATATTAGAAGATTCTGCGCATGTGCGGGAACTTGACTCTTAAAATTCCGATAAAATATAGAAATATTTTAAATTTATAATATTGTTTTGAATTATATGATTTGGAATGATTCATAGAAACTCTATGAATAATGGAGAAATATAGATAAAATTTATTTAAAAAAAAAGAAAAATTATAAAATCTTTGTCGATCTCGAGATTTGAACAGAAGACCAGCAAAATACAATGCCACACACTGCCGATCTAGCCACCAAGACGCGTACCTCGAGAGCTTCTGAAGGGTCAAAGATTCTCATTACGACTCGGTAAAAATTTTTAAGTATTGTGTAAATCTGGTTTTAAAAGCACAATGCTAAGAATATTAATATATTCTGCGCATGTGCGGGAAAATGACTCTTAAAATTCCGATAAAATATAGAAATATTTTAAATTTATAATATTGTTTTGAAATATATGATTTGGAATGATTCATAGTAACTCTATGAATAATGGAGAAATAAAGACAAAATTTATTTAAAAAAAGAAAAATTATAAATTATTTGTCGATCTCGAGATTCGAACAGAAGACCAGCAAAATACAATGACACACCCTGCCGATCTAGCCACCAAGACTCGTACCTCGAGAGCTGCTGAAGGGTCAAAGATTCTCATTACGACTCGGCAATAAGTTTTAAGTATTGTGTAAATCTGGTTTTAAAAGCACACTGCTAAGAATATTAATAGATTCTGCGCATGTGCGGGAACTTGACTCTTAAAATTCCGATAAAATATAGAAATATTTTAAATTTATAATATTGTTTTGAAATATATATTATTTGGAATGATTCATAGTAACTCTATGAATAATGGAGAAATAAAGATAAAATTTATTTAAAAAAAAGAAAAATTATAAATTATTTGGCGATCTCGAGATTCGAACAGAAGACCAGCAAAATACAAAGACACACCCTGTCGATCTAGCCACCAAGACTCGTACCTCGAGAGCTTCTGAAGGGTCAAAGATTCTCATTACGACTCGGCAATAAGTTTTAAGTATTGTGTATATCTGGTTTTAAAAGCACAATGCTAAGATAATTAATAGATTCTGCGCATTTGCGGGAACTTGACTCTTAAAATTACGATAAATTATAGAAATATTTTAAATTTATAATATTGTTTTGAAATATATGATTTGGAATGATTCATAGTAACGCTATGAATAATGGAGAAATATAGATAAAATTTATTTAAAAAAAGAAAAATTATAAATTATTTGTCGATCTCGAGATTCGAACAGAAGACCAGCAAAATACAATGACACACCCTGCCGATCTAGCCACCAAGACTCGTACCTCGAGAGCTTCTGAAGGGTCAAAGATTCTCATTACGACTCGGCAATAAGTTTTAAGTATTGTGTAAATCTGGTTTTAAAAGCACAATGCTAAGATAATTAATAGATTCTGCGCATGTGCGGGAACTTGATTCTTAAAATTCCGATAAAATATAGAAATATTTTAAATTTATAATATTGTTTTGAAATATATGATTTGGAATGATTCATAGTAACGCTATGAATAATTGAGAAATATAGATAAAATTTATTTAAAACAAAGAAAAATTATAAATTATTTGTCGATCTCGAGATTCGAACAGAAGACCAGCAAAATACAATGACACACCCTGCCGATCTAGCCACCAAGTCTCGTACCTCGAGAGCTGCTGAAGGGTCAAAGATTCTCATTACGACTCGGCAATAAGTTTTAAGTATTGTGTATATCTGGTTTTAAAAGCACAATGCTAAGATAATTAATAGATTCTGCGCATTTGCGGGAACTTGACTCTTAAAATTACGATAAATTATAGAAATATTTTAAATTTATAATATTGTTTTGAAATATATGATTTGGAATGATTCATAGTAACGCTATGAATAATGGAGAAATATAGATAAAATTTATTTAAAAAAAGAAAAATTATAAATTATTTGTCGATCTCGAGATTCGAACAGAAGACCAGCAAAATACAATGACACACCCTGCCGATCTAGCCACCATGACTCGTACCTCGAGAGCTTCTGAAGGGTCAAAGATTCTCATTACGACTCGGCAATAAGTTTTTAGTATTGTGTAAATCTGGTTTTAAAAGCGCAATGCTAAGATAATTAATAGATTCTGCGCATGTGCGGGAAAATGACTCTTAAAATTCCGATAAAATATAGAAATATTTTAAATTTATAATATTGTTTTGAAATATATGATTTGGAATGATTCATAGTAACTCTATGAATAATGGAGAAATAAAGATAAAATTTATTTAAAAAAAAGAAAAATTATAAATTATTTGTCGATCTCGAGATTCGAATAGAAGACCAGCAAAATACAATGACACACCCTGCCGATCTAGCCACCAAGACTCGTACCTCGAGAGCTTCTGAAGGGTCAAAGATTCTCATTACGACTCGGCAATAAGTATTAAGTATTGTGTAAATCTGGTTTTAAAAGCACAATGCTAAGAATATTAATAGATTCTGCGCATGTGCGGGAACTTGACTCTTAAAATTCCGATAAAATATAGAAAAATTTTAAAATTATAATATTGTTTTGAAATATATGATTTGGAATGATTCATAGTAACTCTATGAATAATGGAGAAATAAAGATAAAACTTATTTAAAAAAAAAAGAAAAATTATAAATTATTTGTCGATCTCGAGATTCGAACAGAAGACCAGCAAAATACAATGACACACCCGGCCGATCTAGCCACCAAGACTCGTACCTCGAGAGCTTCTGAAGGGTCAAAGATTCTCATTACGACTCGGCAATAAGTTTTAAGTATTGTGTATATCTGGTTTTAAAAGCACAATGCTAAGATAATTAATAGATTCTGCGCATGTGCGGGAATTTGACTCTTAAAATTACGATAAATTATAGAAATATTTTAAATTTATAATATTGTTTTGAAATATATGATTTGGAATGATTCATAGTAACGCTATGAATAATGGAGAAATATAGATAAAATTTATTTAAAAAAAGAAAAATTATAAATTATTTGTCGATCTCGAGATTCGAACAGAAGACCAGCAAAATACAATGACACACCCTGCCGATCTAGCCACCAAGACTCGTACCTCGAGAGCTTCTGAAGGGTCAAAGATTCTCATTACGACTCGGCAATAAGTTTTAAGTATTGTGTAAATCTGGTTTTAAAAGCACAATGCTAAGATAATTAATAGATTCTGCGCATGTGCGGGAACTTGATTCTTAAAATTCCGATAAAATATAGAAATATTTTAAATTTATAATATTGTTTTGAAATATATGATTTGGAATGATTCATAGTAACGCTATGAATAATGGAGAAATATAGATAAAATTTATTTAAAAAAAAGAAAAATTATAAATTATTTGTCGATCTCGAGATTCGAACAGAAGACCAGCAAAATACAATGACACACCCTGCCGATCTAGCCACCAAGACTCGTACCTCGAGAGCTGCTGAAGGGTCAAAGATTCTCATTACGACTCGGCAATAAGTTTTATGTATTGTGTAAATCTGGTTTTAATAGCACAATGCTAAGAATATTAATAGATTCTGAGCATGTGCGGGAATTTGACTCTTAAAATTCCGATAAAATATAGAAATATTTTAAATTTATAATATTGTTTTGAAATATATGATTTTAAATGATTCATAGTAACTCTATGAATAATGGAGAAATAAAGATAAAATTTATTTAAAAAAAAGAAAAATTATAAAATCTTTGTCCATCTCGAGATTCGAACAGAAGACCAGCAAAATACAATGACACACCCTGCCGATCTAGCCACCAAGACTCGTACCTCGAGATCTTCTGAAGGGTCAAAGATTCTCATTACGACTCGGCAATAAGTATTAAGTATTGTGTAAATCTGGTTTTAAAAGCACAATGCTAAGAATATTAATAGATTCTGCGCATGTGCGGGAACTTGACTCTTAAAATTCCGATAAAATATAGAAAAATTTTAAAATTATAATATTGTTTTGAAATATATGATTTGGAATGATTCATAGTAACTCTATGAATAATGGAGAAATAAAGATAAAACTTATTTAAAAAAAAAGAAAAATTATAAATTATTTGTCAATCTCGAGATTCGAACAGAAGACCAGCAAAATACAATGACACACCCTGCCGATCTAGCCAACAAGACTCGTACCTCGAGAGTTTCTGAATGGTCAAAGACTCTTATTACGACTCGGCAATAAGTTTTAAGTATTGTGTAAATCTGGTTTTAAAAGCACAATGCTAAGAAGATTAATAGATTCTGCGCATATGCGGGAACTTGATTCTTAAAATTCCGATAAAATATAGAAATATTTTAAATTTATAATATTGTTTTGAAATATATGATTTGGAACGATTCATAGTAACGCTATGAATAATGGAGAAATAGAGATAAAATTTATTTAAAAAAAAGAAAAATTATAAATTATTTGGCGATCTCGAGATTCGAACAGAAGACCAGCAAAATACAATGACACACCCTGCCGATCTAGCCACCAAGACTCGTACCTCGAGAGTTTCTGAATGGTCAAAGACTCTTATTACGACTCGGCAATAAGTTTTAAGTATTGTGTAAATCTGGTTTTAAAAGCACAATGCTAAGAAGATTAATAGATTCTGTGCATGTGCGGGAAAATGACTCTTAAAATTCCGATAAAATATAGAAATATTTTAAATTTATAATATTGTTTTGAAATATATGATTTGGAATGATTCATAGTAACTCTATGAATAATGGAGAAATAAAGATAAAATTTATTTAAAAAAAAGAAAAATTATAAATTATTTGTCGATCTCGAGATTCGAATAGAAGACCAGCAAAATACAATGACACACCCTGCCGATCTAGCCACCAAGACTCGTACCTCGAGAGCTTCTGAAGGGTCAAAGATTCTCATTACGACTCGGCAATAAGTATTAAGTATTGTGTAAATCTGGTTTTAAAAGCACAATGCTAAGAATATTAATAGATTCTGCGCATGTGCGGGAACTTGACTCTTAAAATTCCGATAAAATATAGAAAAATTTTAAAATTATAATATTGTTTTGAAATATATGATTTGGAATGATTCATAGTAACTCTATGAATAATGGAGAAATAAAGATAAAACTTATTTAAAAAAAAAAAGAAAAATTATAAATTATTTGTCGATCTCGAGATTCGAACAGAAGACCAGCAAAATACAATGACACACCCGGCCGATCTAGCCACCAAGACTCGTACCTCGAGAGCTTCTGAAGGGTCAAAGATTCTCATTACGACTCGGCAATAAGTTTTAAGTATTGTGTATATCTGGTTTTAAAAGCACAATGCTAAGATAATTAATAGATTCTGCGCATGTGCGGGAATTTGACTCTTAAAATTACGATAAATTATAGAAATATTTTAAATTTATAATATTGTTTTGAAATATATGATTTGGAATGATTCATAGTAACGCTATGAATAATGGAGAAATATAGATAAAATTTATTTAAAAAAAGAAAAATTATAAATTATTTGTCGATCTCGAGATTCGAACAGAAGACCAGCAAAATACAATGACACACCCTGCCGATCTGGCCACCAAGACTCGTACCTCGAGAGCTTCTGAAGGGTCAAAGATTCTCATTACGACTCGGCAATAAGTTTTAAGTATTGTGTAAATCTGGTTTTAAAAGCACAATGCTAAGATAATTAATAGATTCTGCGCATGTGCGGGAACTTGATTCTTAAAATTCCGATAAAATATAGAAATATTTTAAATTTATAATATTGTTTTGAAATATATGATTTGGAATGATTCATAGTAACGCTATGAATAATGGAGAAATATAGATAAAATTTATTTAAAAAAAAGAAAAATTATAAATTATTTGTCGATCTCGAGATTCGAACAGAAGACCAGCAAAATACAATGACACACCCTGCCGATCTAGCCACCAAGACTCGTACCTCGAGAGCTGCTGAAGGGTCAAAGATTCTCATTACGACTCGGCAATAAGTTTTATGTATTGTGTAAATCTGGTTTTAAAAGCACAATGCTAAGATAATTAATAGATTCTGCGCATGTGCGGGAACTTGACTCTAAAAATTCCGATAAAATATAGAAATATATTAAATTTATAATATTGTTTTGAAATATATGATTTGGAATGATTCATAGTAACTCTATGAATAATGGAGAAATAAAGATAAAATTTATTTAAAAAAAAGAAAAATTATAAATTATTTGTCGATATCGAGATTCGAACAGAAGAACAGCAAAAAACAATGACACAACCTGCCGATCTAGCCACCAAGACTCGTACCTCGAGAGTTTCTGAATGGTCAAAGACTCTTATTACGACTCGGCAATAAGTTTTAAGTATTGTGTAAATCTGGTTTTAAAAGCACAATGCTAAGAAGATTAATAGATTCTGCGCATGTGCGGGAACTTGATTCTTAAAATTCCGATAAAATATAGAAATATTTTAAATTTATACTATTGTTTTGAAATATATGATTTGGAATGATTCATAGTAACGCTATGAATAATGGAGAAATATAGATAAAATTTATTTAAAAAAAAGAAAAATTATAAATTATTTGTCGATCTCGAGATTCGAACAGAAGACCAGCAAAATACAAAGACACACCCTGCCGATCTAGCCACCAAGACTCGTACCTCGAGAGCTTCTGAAGGGTCAAAGATTCTCATTACGACTCGGCAATAAGTATTAAGTATTGTGTAAATCTGGTTTTAAAAGCACAATGCTAAGAATATTAATAGATTCTGCGCATGTGCGGGAACTTGACTCTTAAAATTCCGATAAAATATAGAAAAATTTTAAAATTATAATATTGTTTTGAAATATATGATTTGGAATGATTCATAGTAACTCTATGAATAATGGAGAAATAAAGATAAAATTTATTTAAAAAAAAGAAAAATTATAAATTATTTGTCGATATCGAGATTCGAACAGAAGAACAGCAAAATACAAGGACACAACCTGCCGATCTAGCCACCAAGACTCGTACCTCGAGAGTTTCTGAATGGTCAAAGACTCTTATTACGACTCGGCAATAAGTTTTAAGTATTGTGTAAATCTGGTTTTAAAAGCACAATGCTAAGAAGATTAATAGATTCTGCGCATGTGCGGGAAAATGACTCTTAAAATTCCGATAAAATATAGAAATATTTTAAATTTATACTATTGTTTTGAAATATATGATTTGGAATGATTCATAGTAACGCTATGAATAATGGAGAAATATAGATAAAATTTATTTAAAAAAAAGAAAAATTATAAATTATTTGTCGATCTCGAGATTCGAACAGAAGACCAGCAAAATACAATGACACACCCTGCCGATCTAGCCACCAAGACTCGTACCTCGAGAGCTGCTGAAGGGTCAAAGATTCTCATTACGACTCGGCAATAAGTTTTAAGTATTGTGTAAATCTGGTTTTAAAAGCACAATGCTAAGAATATTAATATATTCTGCGCATGTGCGGGAAAATGACTCTTAAAATTCCGATAAAATATAGAAAAATTTTAAATTTATAATATTGTTTTGAAATATATGATTTGGAATGATTCATAGTAACTCTATGAATAATGGAGAAATAAAGACAAAATTTATTTAAAAAAAGAAAAATTATAAATTATTTGTCGATCTCGAAATTCGAACAGAAGACCAGCAAAATACAATGACACACCCTGCCGATCTAGCCACCAAGACTCGTACCTCGAGAGTTTCTGAATGGTCAAAGACTCTTATTACGACTCGGCAATAAGTTTTAAGTATTGTGTAAATGTGGTTTTAAAAGCACAATGCTAAGAAGATTAATAGATTCTGCGCATATGCGGGAACTTGATTCTTAAAATTCCGATAAAATATAGAAATATTTTAAATTTATAATATTGTTTTGAAATATATGATTTGGAACGATTCATAGTAACGCTATGAATAATGGAGAAATATAGATAAAATTTATTTAAAAAAAAGAAAAATTATAAATTATTTGTCGATATCGAGATTCGAACAGAAGAACAGCAAAATACAATGACACAACCTGCCGATCTAGCCACCAAGACTCGTACCTCGAGAGTTTCTGAATGGTCAAAGACTCTTATTACGACTCGGCAATAAGTTTTAAGTATTGTGTAAATCTGGTTTTAAAAGCACAATGCTAAGAAGATTAATAGACTCTGCGCATGTGCGGGAAAATGACTCTTAAAATTCCGATAAAATATAGAAATATTTTAAATTTATAATATTGTTTTGAAATATATGATTTGGAATGATTCATAGTAACGCTATGAATAATGGAGAAATATAGATAAAATTTATTTAAAAAAAAGAAAAATTATAAATTATTTGTCGATATCGAGATTCGAACAGAAGAACAGCAAAATACAATGACACAACCTGCCGATCTAGCCACCAAGACTCGTACCTCGAGAGTTTCTGAATGGTCAAAGACTCTTATTACGACTCGGCAATAAGTTTTAAGTATTGTGTAAATCTGGTTTTAAAAGCACAATGCTAAGAATATTAATACATTCCGCGCATGTGCGGGAATTTGACTCTTAAAATTCCGATAAAATATAGAAAAATTTTAAAATTATAATATTGTTTTGAAATATATGATTTGGAATGATTCATAGTAACTCTATGAATAATGAAGAAATAAAGATAAAATTTATTTAAAAAAAAGAAAAATTATAAATTATTTGTCGATCTCGAGATTCGAACAGAAGACCAGCAAAATACAAAGACACACCCTGCCGATCTAGCCACCAAGACTCGTACCTCGAGAGCTTCTGAAGGGTCAAAGATTCTCATTACGACTCGGCAATAAGTATTAAGTATTGTGTAAATCTGGTTTTAAAAGCACAATGCTAAGAATATTAATAGATTCTGCGCATGTGCGGGAACTTGACTCTTAAAATTCCGATAAAATATAGAAAAATTTTAAAATTATAATATTGTTTTGAAATATATGATTTGGAATGATTCATAGTAACTCTATGAATAATGGAGAAATAAAGATAAAACTTATTTAAAAAAAAGAAAAATTATAAATTATTTGTCGATCTCGAGATTCGAACAGAAGACCAGCAAAATACAATGACACACCCTGCCGATCTAGCCACCAAGACTCGTACCTCGAGAGCTTCTGAAGGGTCAAAGATTCTCATTACGACTCGGCAATAAGTTTTAAGTATTGTGTAAATCTGGTTTTAAAAGCACAATGCTAAGATAATTAATAGATTCTGCGCATGTGCGGGAACTTGATTCTTAAAATTCCAATAAAATATAGAAATATTTTAAATTTATAATATTGTTTTGAAATATATGATTTGGAATGATTCATAGTAACGCTATGAATAATGGAGAAATATAGATAAAATTTATTTAAAAAAAAGAAAATTTATAAATTATTTGTCGATCTCGAGATTCGAACAGAAGACCAGCAAAATACAATGACACACCCTGCCGATCTAGCCACCAAGACTCGTACCTCGAGAGCTGCTGAAGGGTCAAAGATTCTCATTACGACTCGGCAATAAGTTTTAAGTATTGTGTAAATCTGGTTTTAAAAGCACAATGCTAAGAATATTAATATATTCTGCGCATGTGCGGGAAAATGACTCTTAAAATTCCGATAAAATATAGAAAAATTTTAAATTCATAATATTGTTTTGAAATATATGATTTGGAATGATTCATAGTAACTCTATGAATAATGGAGAAATAAAGACAAAATTTATTTAAAAAAAGAAAAATTATAAATTATTTGTCGATCTCGAGATACGAACAGAAGACCAGCAAAATACAATGACACACCCTGCCGATCTAGCCACCAAGACTCGTACCTCGAGAGTTTCTGAATGGTCAAAGACTCTTATTACGACTCGGCAATAAGTTTTAAGTATTGTGTAAATCTGGTTTTAAAAGCACAATGCTAAGAAGATTAATAGATTATGCGCATATGCGGGAACTTGATTCTTAAAATTCCGATAAAATATAGAAATATTTTAAATTTATAATATTGTTTTGAAATATATGATTTGGAACGATTCATAGTAACGCTATGAATAATGGAGAAATATAGATAAAATTTATTTAAAAAAAAGAAAAATTATAAATTATTTGTCGATCTCGAGATTCGAACAGAAGACCAGCAAAATACAAAGACACACCCTGCCGATCTAGCCACCAAGACTCGTACCTCGAGAGCTTCTGAAGGGTCAAAGATTCTCATTACGACTCGGCAATAAGTATTAAGTATTGTGTAAATCTGGTTTTAAAAGCACAATGCTAAGAATATTAATAGATTCTGCGCATGTGCGGGAACTTGACTCTTAAAATTCCGATAAAATATAGAAAAATTTTAAAATTATAATATTGTTTTGAAATATATGATTTGGAATGATTCATAGTAACTCTAGGAATAATGGAGAAATAAAGATAAAACTTATTTAAAAAAAAAGAAAAATTATAAATTATTTGTCGATCTCGAGATTCGAACAGAAGACCAGCAAAATACAATGACACACCCTGCCGATCTAGCCACCAAGACTCGTACCTCGAGAGCTTCTGAAGGGTCAAAGATTCTCATTACGACTCGGCAATAAGTTTTAAGTATTGTGTAAATCTGATTTTAAAAGCACAATGCTAAGATAATTAATAGATTCTGCACATGTGCGGGAACTTGATTCTTAAAATTCCAATAAAATATAGAAATATTTTAAATTTTTAATATTGTTTTGAAATATATGATTTGGAATGATTCATAGTAACGCTATGAATAATGGAGAAATATAAATAAAATTTATTTAAAAAAAAGAAAATTTATAAATTATTTGTCGATCTCGAGATTCGAACAGAAGACCAGCAAAATACAATGACACACCCTGCCGATCTAGCCACCAAGACTCGTACCTCGAGAGTTTCTGAATGGTCAAAGACTCTTATTACGACTCGGCAATAAGTTTTAAGTATTGTGTAAATCTGGTTTTAAAAGCACAATGCTAAGAAGATTAATAGATTCTGCGCATATGCGGGAACTTGATTCTTAAAATTCCGATAAAATATAGAAATATTTTAAATTTATAATATTGTTTTGAAATATATGATTTGGAACGATTCATAGTAACGCTATGAATAATGGAGAAATATAGATAAAATTTATTTAAAAAAAAGAAAAATTATAAATTATTTGTCGATCTCGAGATTCGAACAGAAGACCAGCAAAATACAAAGACACACCCTGCCGATCTAGCCACCAAGACTCGTACCTCGAGAGCTTCTGAAGGGTCAAAGATTCTCATTACGATTTGGCAATAAGTATTAAGTATTGTGTAAATCTGGTTTTAAAAGCACAATGCTAAGAATATTAATAGAGTCTGCGCATGTGCGGGAACTTGACTCTTAAAATTCCGATAAAATATAGAAAAATTTTAAAATTATAATATTGTTTTGAAATATATGATTTGGAATGATTCATAGTAACTCTATGAATAATGGAGAAATAAAGATAAAACTTATTTAAAAAAAAAGAAAAATTATAAATTATTTGTCGATCTCGAGATTCGAACAGAAGACCAGCAAAATACAATGACACACCCTGCCGATCTAGCCACCAAGACTCGTACCTCGAGAGCTTCTGAAGGGTCAAAGATTCTCATTACGACTCGGCAATAAGTTTTAAGTATTGTGTAAATCTGGTTTTAAAAGCACAATGCTAAGATAATTAATAGATTCTGCGCATGTGCGGGAACTTGATTCTTAAAATTCCAATAAAATATAGAAATATTTTAAATTTATAATATTGTTTTGAAATATATGATTTGGAATGATTCATAGTAACGCTATGAATAATGGAGAAATATAGATAAAATTTATTTAAAAAAAAGAAAATTTATAAATTTTTTGTCGATCTCGAGATTCGAACAGAAGACCAGCAAAATACAATGACACACCCTGCCGATCTAGCCACCAAGACTCGTACCTCGAGAGCTGCTGAAGGGTCAAAGATTCTCATTACGACTCGGCAATAAGTTTTATGTATTGTGTAAATCTGGTTTTAAAAGCACAATGCTAAGATAATTAATAGATTCTGCGCATGTGCGGGAAAATGACTCTTAAAATTCCGATAAAATATAGAAAAATTTTAAATTTATAATATTGTTTTGAAATATATGATTTGGAATGATTCATAGTAACTCTATGATTAATGGAGAAATAAAGACAAAATTTATTTAAAAAAAGAAAAATTATAAATTATTTGTCGATCTCGAGATTCGAACAGCAGACCAGCAAATTACAATGACACACCCTGCCGATCTAGACACCAAGACTCGTACCTCGAGAGTTTCTGAATGGTCAAAGACTCTTATTACGACTCGGCAATAAGTTTTAAGTATTGTGTAAATGTGGTTTTAAAAGCACAATGCTAAGAAGATTAATAGATTCTGCGCATATGCGGGAACTTGATTCTTAAAATTCCGATAAAATATAAAAATATTTTAAATTTGAAATATTGTTTTGAAATATATGATTTGGAACGATTCATAGTAACGCTATGAATAATGGAGAAATTTAGATAAAATTTATTTAAAAAAAAGAAAAATTATAAATTATTTGTCGATCTCGAGATTCGAACAGAAGACCAGCAAAATACAATGACACACCCGGCCGATCTAGCCACCAAGACTCGTACCTCGAGAGCTTCTGAAGGGTCAAAGATTCTCATTACGACTCGGCAATAAGTTTTAAGTATTGTGTAAATCTGGTTTTAAAAGCACAATGCTAAGATAATTAATAGATTCTGCGCATGTGCGGGAATTTGACTCTTAAAATTCCGATAAAATATAGAAATATTTTAAATTTATAATATTGTTTTGAAATATATGATTTGGAATGCATCATAGTAACTCTATGAATAATGGAGAAATAAAGTTAAAATTTATTTAAAAAAAAGAAAAATTATAAATTATTTGTCTATATCGAGATTCGAACAGAAGAACAGCAAAATACAATGACACACCGTGCCGATCTAGCCACCAACACTCGTACCTCGAGAGCTTCTGAAGGGTCAAAGATTCTAATTACGACTCGTCAATAAGTATTAAGTATTGTGTAAATCTGGTTTTAAAAGCACAATGCTAAGAATATTAATAGATTTTGCGCATGTGCGGGAACTTGACTCTTAAAATTCCGATAAAATATAGAAATATTTTAAATTTATAATATTGTTTTGAAATATATAATTTGGAATGATTCATAGTAACGCTATGAATAATGGAGAAATATAGATAAAATTTATTTAAAAAAAAGAAAAATTATAAATTATTTGTCGATCTCGAGATTCGAACGGACCAGCAAAATAAAATGAAACACCCTGCCGATCTAGCCACCAAGACTCGTACCTCGAGAGCTTGTGAAGGGTCAAAGATTCTCATTACGACTCGGCAATAAGTATTAAGTATTGTGTAAATCTGGTTTTAAAAGCACAATGCTAAGAATATTAATAGATTCTGCGCATGTGCGGGAACTTGACTCTTAAAATTCCGATAAAATATAGAAAAATTTTAAAATTATAATATTGTTTTGAAATATATGATTTGGAATGATTCATAGTAACTCTAGGAATAATGGAGAAATAAAGATAAAACTTATTTAAAAAAAAAAGAAAAATTATAAATTATTTGTCGATCTCGAGATTCGAACAGAAGACCAGCAAAATACAATGACACACCCTGCCGATCTAGCCACCAAGACTCGTACCTCGAGAGCTTCTGAAGGGTCAAAGATTCTCATTACGACTCGGCAATAAGTTTTAAGTATTGTGTAAATCTGATTTTAAAAGCACAATGCTAAGATAATTAATAGATTCTGCACATGTGCGGGAACTTGATTCTTAAAATTCCAATAAAATATAGAAATATTTTAAATTTATAATATTGTTTTGAAATATATGATTTGGAATGATTCATAGTAACGCTATGAATAATGGAGAAATATAAATAAAATTTATTTAAAAAAAAGAAAATTTATAAATTATTTGTCGATCTCGAGATTCGAACAGAAGACCAGCAAAATACAATGACACACCCTGCCGATCTAGCCACCAAGACTCGTACCTCGAGAGTTTCTGAATGGTCAAAGACTCTTATTACGACTCGGCAATAAGTTTTAAGTATTGTGTAAATCTGGTTTTAAAAGCACAATGCTAAGAAGATTAATAGATTCTGCGCATATGCGGGAACTTGATTCTTAAAATTCCGATAAAATATAGAAATATTTTAAATTTATAATATTGTTTTGAAATATATGATTTGGAACGATTCATAGTAACGCTATGAATAATGGAGAAATATAGATAAAATTTATTTAAAAAAAAGAAAAATTATAAATTATTTGTCGATCTCGAGATTCGAACAGAAGACCAGCAAAATACAAAGACACACCCTGCCGATCTAGCCACCAAGACTCGTACCTCGAGAGCTTCTGAAGGGTCAAAGATTCTCATTACGATTTGGCAATAAGTATTAAGTATTGTGTAAATCTGGTTTTAAAAGCACAATGCTAAGAATATTAATAGAGTCTGCGCATGTGCGGGAACTTGACTCTTAAAATTCCGATAAAATATAGAAAAATTTTAAAATTATAATATTGTTTTGAAATATATGATTTGGAATGATTCATAGTAACTCTATGAATAATGGAGAAATAAAGATAAAACTTATTTAAAAAAAAAGAAAAATTATAAATTATTTGTCGATCTCGAGATTCGAACAGAAGACCAGCAAAATACAATGACACACCCTGCCGATCTAGCCACCAAGACTCGTACCTCGAGAGCTTCTGAAGGGTCAAAGATTCTCATTACGACTCGGCAATAAGTTTTAAGTATTGTGTAAATCTGGTTTTAAAAGCACAATGCTAAGATAATTAATAGATTCTGCGCATGTGCGGGAACTTGATTCTTAAAATTCCAATAAAATATAGAAATATTTTAAATTTATAATATTGTTTTGAAATATATGATTTGGAATGATTCATAGTAACGCTATGAATAATGGAGAAATATAGATAAAATTTATTTAAAAAAAAGAAAATTTATAAATTTTTTGTCGATCTCGAGATTCGAACAGAAGACCAGCAAAATACAATGACACACCCTGCCGATCTAGCCACCAAGACTCGTACCTCGAGAGCTGCTGAAGGGTCAAAGATTCTCATTACGACTCGGCAATAAGTTTTAAGTATTGTGTAAATCTGGTTTTAAAAGCACAATGCTAAGAATATTAATATATTCTGCGCATGTGCGGGAAAATGACTCTTAAAATTCCGATAAAATATAGAAAAATTTTAAATTCATAATATTGTTTTGAAATATATGATTTGGAATGATTCATAGTAACTCTATGAATAATGGAGAAATAAAGACAAAATTTATTTAAAAAAAGAAAAATTATAAATTATTTGTCGATCTCGAGATACGAACAGAAGACCAGCAAAATACAATGACACACCCTGCCGATCTAGCCACCAAGACTCGTACCTCGAGAGCTGCTGAAGGGTCAAAGATTCTCATTACGACTCGGCAATAAGTTTTATGTATTGTGTAAATCTGGTTTTAAAAGCACAATGCTAAGATAATTAATAGATTCTGCGCATGTGCGGGAACTTGACTCTAAAAATTCCGATAAAATATAGAAATATATTAAATTTATAATATTGTTTTGAAATATATGATTTGGAATGATTCATAGTAACTCTATGAATAATGGAGAAATAAAGATAAAATTTATTTAAAAAAAAGAAAAATTATAAATTATTTGTCGATCTCGAGATTCGAACAGAAGACCAGCAAAATACAAAGACACACCCTGCCGATCTAGCCACCAAGACTCGTACCTCGAGAGCTTCTGAAGGGTCAAAGATTCTCATTACGACTCGGCAATAAGTATTAAGTATTGTGTAAATCTGATTTTAAAAGCACAATGCTAAGAATATTAATGGATTCTGCGCATGTGCGGGAACTTGACACTTAAAATTCCGATAAAATATAGAAAAATTTTAAAATTATAATATTGTTTTGAAATATATGATTTGGAATGATTCATAGTAACTCTATGAATAATGGAGAAATAAAGATAAAATTTATTTAAAAAAAAAGAAAAATTAAAAATTATTTGTCGATATCGAGATTCGAACAGAAGAACAGCAAAATACAATGACACAACCTGCCGATCTAGCCACCAAGACTCGTACCTCGAGAGTTTCTGAATGGTCAAAGACTCTTATTACGACTCGGCAATAAGTTTTAAGTATTGTGTAAATCTGGTTTTAAAAGCACAATGCTAAGAAGATTAATAGATTCTGCGCATGTGCGGGAAAATGACTCTTAAAATTCCGATAAAATATAGAAAAATTTTAAATTTATAATATTGTTTTGAAATATATGATTTGGAATGATTCATAGTAACTCTATGATTAATGGAGAAATAAAGACAAAATTTATTTAAAAAAAGAAAAATTATAAATTATTTGTCGATCTCGAGATTCGAACAGCAGACCAGCAAATTACAATGACACACCCTGCCGATCTAGACACCAAGACTCGTACCTCGAGAGTTTCTGAATGGTCAAAGACTCTTATTACGACTCGGCAATAAGTTTTAAGTATTGTGTAAATGTGGTTTTAAAAGCACAATGCTAAGAAGATTAATAGATTCTGCGCATATGCGGGAACTTGATTCTTAAAATTCCGATAAAATATAAAAATATTTTAAATTTGAAATATTGTTTTGAAATATATGATTTGGAACGATTCATAGTAACGCTATGAATAATGGAGAAATTTAGATAAAATTTATTTAAAAAAAAGAAAAATTATAAATTATTTGTCGATCTCGAGATTCGAACAGAAGACCAGCAAAATACAATGACACACCCGGCCGATCTAGCCACCAAGACTCGTACCTCGAGAGCTTCTGAAGGGTCAAAGATTCTCATTACGACTCGGCAATAAGTTTTAAGTATTGTGTAAATCTGGTTTTAAAAGCACAATGCTAAGATAATTAATAGATTCTGCGCATGTGCGGGAATTTGACTCTTAAAATTCCGATAAAATATAGAAATATTTTAAATTTATAATATTGTTTTGAAATATATGATTTGGAATGCATCATAGTAACTCTATGAATAATGGAGAAATAAAGTTAAAATTTATTTAAAAAAAAGAAAAATTATAAATTATTTGTCTATATCGAGATTCGAACAGAAGAACAGCAAAATACAATGACACACCGTGCCGATCTAGCCACCAACACTCGTACCTCGAGAGCTTCTGAAGGGTCAAAGATTCTAATTACGACTCGTCAATAAGTATTAAGTATTGTGTAAATCTGGTTTTAAAAGCACAATGCTAAGAATATTAATAGATTTTGCGCATGTGCGGGAACTTGACTCTTAAAATTCCGATAAAATATAGAAATATTTTAAATTTATAATATTGTTTTGAAATATATAATTTGGAATGATTCATAGTAACGCTATGAATAATGGAGAAATATAGATAAAATTTATTTAAAAAAAAGAAAAATTATAAATTATTTGTCGATCTCGAGATTCGAACGGACCAGCAAAATAAAATGAAACACCCTGCCGATCTAGCCACCAAGACTCGTACCTCGAGAGCTTGTGAAGGGTCAAAGATTCTCATTACGACTCGGCAATAAGTATTAAGTATTGTGTAAATCTGGTTTTAAAAGCACAATGCTAAGAATATTAATAGATTCTGCGCATGTGCGGGAACTTGACTCTTAAAATTCCGATAAAATATAGAAATATTTTAAATTTATAATATTGTTTTGAAATATATGATTTGGAATGATTCATAGTAACTCTATGAATAATGGAGAAATAAAGATAAAATTTCTTTAAAAAAAAGAAAAATTATAAATTATTTGTCGATCTCGAGATTCGAACAGAAGATCAGCAAAATAAAATGAAACACCCTGCCGATCTAGCCACCAAGACTCGTACCTCGAGAGCTTGTGAAGGGTCAAAGATTCTCATTACGACTCGGCAATAAGTATTAAGTATTGTGTAAATCTGGTTTTAAAAGCACAATGCTAAGAATATTAATAGATTCTGCGCATGTGCGGCAATTTGACTCTTAAAATTCTGATAAAATATAGAAACATTTTAAATTTATAATATTGTTTTGAAATATATGATTTGGAATGATTCATAGTAACTCTCTGAATAATGGAGAAATAAATATAAAATTTATTTAAAAAAAAGAAAAATTATAAATTATTTGTCGATCTCGAGATTCGAACAGAAGAACAGCAAAATACAATAACCCACCCTGCCGATCTAGCCACCAAGACTCATACCTCGAGAGCTTCTGAAGGGTCAAAGATTCTCATTACGACTCGGCAGTAAGTATTAAGTATTGGGTAAATCTGGTTTTAAAAGCACAATGCTAAGAATATTAATAGATTCTGCGCATGTGCGGGAACTTGACTCTTAAAATTCCGATAAAATATAGAAATATTTTAAATTTATAATATTGTTTTGAAATATATGATTTGGAATGATTAATAGTAACTCTATGAATAATGGAGAAATAAAGATAAAATTTATTTAATAAAAAGAAAAATTATAAATTATTTGTCGAACTCGAGATTCAAACAGAAGACCAGCAAAATACAATGACACACCCTGCCGATCTAGCCACCAAGACTCGTATCTCGAGAGCTTCTGAAGGGTCAAAGATTCTCATTACGACTCGCAATAAGTTTTAAGTATTGTGTAAATCTGGTTTTAAAAGCACAATGCTAAGAAGATTAATAGATTCGGCGCATGTGCGGGAACTTGACTCTTAAAATTCCGATAAAATATAGAAATATTTTAAATTTATAATATTGTTTTGAAATATATGATTTGGAATGATTCATAGTAACTCTATGAATAATGGAGAAATAAAGATAAAATTTCTTTAAAAAAAAGAAAAATTATAAATTATTTGTCGAACTCGAGATTCGAACAGAAGACCAGCAAAATACAATGACACACCCTGCCGATCTAGCCACCAAGACTCGTATCTCGAGAGCTTTTGAAGGGTCAAAGATTCTCATTACGACTCGGCAATAAGTTTTAAGTATTGTGTAAATCTGGTTTTAAAAGCACAATGCTAAGAAGATTAATAGATTCGGCGCATGTGCGGGAACTTGACTCTTAAAATTCCGATAAAATATAGAAATATTTTAATTTTATAATATTGTTTTGAAATATATGATTTGGAATGATTCATAGTAACTCTATGAATAATGGAGAAATAAAGATAAAATTTCTTTAAAAAAAAGAAAAATTATTAATTATTTGTCGATCTCGAGATTCGAACATAAGACCAGCAAAATACAAAGACACAAACTGCCGATCTAGCCACCAAGACTCGTACCTCGACAGCTTCTGAAGGGTCAAACATTCTCATTACGACTCGGCAATAAGTATTAAGTATTGTGTAAATCTGGTTTTAAAAGCACAATGCTAAGAATATTAATAGATTCTGCGCATGTCCGGCAATTTGACTCTTAAAATTCCGATAAAATATAGAAATATTTTAATTTTATAATATTGTTTTGAAATATATGATTTGGAATGATTCATAGTAACTCTATGAATAATGGAGAAATAAAGATAAAATTTCTTTAAAAAAAAGAAAAATTATTAATTATTTGTCGATCTCGAGATTCGAACAGAAGACCAGCAAAATACAAAGACACAAACTGCCGATCTAGCCACCAAAACTCGTACCTCGAGAGCTTCTGAAGGGTCAAACATTCTCATTACGACTCGGCAATAAAAATTAAGTATTGTGTAAATCTGGTTTTAAAAGCACAATGCTAAGATAATTAATAGATTCTGCGCATGTGCGGGAACTTGATTCTTAAAATTCCGATAAAATATAGAAATATTTTAAATTTATAATATTGTTTTGAAATATATGATTTGGAATGATTAATAGTAACTCTATGAATAATGGAGAAATAAAGATAAAATTTATTTAAAAAAAAGAAAAATTATAAATTATTTGTCGAACTCGAGATTCGAACAGAAGACTAGCAAAATACAATGACACACCCTGCCGATCTAGCCACCAAGACTCGTATCTCGAGAGCTTCTGAAGGGTCAAAGATTCTCATTACGACTCGGCAATAAGTTTTAAGTATTGTGTAAATCTGGTTTTAAAAGCACAATGCTAAGAATATTAATAGATTCTGCGCATGTCCGGCAATTTGACTCTTAAAATTCTGATAAAATATAGAAACATTTTAAATTTATAATATTGTTTTGAAATATATGATTTGGAATGATTCATAGTAACTCTATGAATAATGGAGAAATAAATATAAAATTTATTTAAAAAAAAGAAAAATTATAAATTATTTGTCGAACTCGAGATTCGAACAGAAGACCAGCAAAATACAATGACACACCCTGCCGATCTAGCCACCAAGACTCGTATCTCGAGAGCTTCTGAAGGGTCAAAGATTCTCATTACGACTCGGCAATAAGTTTTAAGTATTGTGTAAATCTGGTTTTAAAAGCACAATGCTAAGAAGATTAATAGATTCTGCGCATGTGCGGGACATTGACTCTTAAAATTCCGATAAAATATAGAAATATTTTAAATTTATATTATTGTTTCGAAATATATGATTTGGAATGATTCATAGTAACGCTATGAATTATGGAGAAATAAAGATAAAATTTCTTTAAAAAAAAGAAAAATTATAAATTATTTGTCGATCTCGAGATTCGAACAGAAGACCAGCAAAATACAAAGACACAAACTGCCGATCTAGCCACCAAAACTCGTACCTCGAGATCTTCTGAAGGGTCAAACATTCTCATTACGACTCGGATAAGTATTAAGTATTGTGTAAATCTAGTTTTAAAAGCACAATGCTAAGAATATTAATAGATTCTGCGCATGTGCGGCAATTTGACTCTTAAAATTCTGATAAAATATAGAAATATTTTAAATTTATAATATTGTTTTGAAATATATGATTTGGAATGATTCATAGTAACTCTATGAATAATGGAGAAATAAATATAAACTTTATTTCAAAAAAAGAAAAATTATAAATTATTTGTCGATCTCGAGATTCGAACAGAAGAACAGCAAAATACAATGACCCACGATGCCGATCTAGACACCAAGACTCGTACCTCGAGAGTTTCTAAATGGTCAAAGACTCTTATTACGACTCGGCAATAAGTTTTAAGTATTGTGTAAATCTGGTTTTAAAAGCACAATGCTAAGAAGATTAATAGATTCTGCGCATGTGCGGGAACTTGATTCTTAAAATTCCGATAAAATATAGAAATATTTTAAATTTATACTATTGTTTTGAAATATATGATTTGGAATGATTCATAGTAACGCTATGAATAATGGAGAAATATAGATAAAATTTATTTAAAAAAAAGAAAAATTATAAATTATTTTTCGATCTCGAGATTCGAACAGAAGACCAGCAAAATACAAAGACACGCCCTGCCGATCTAGCCACCAAGACTCGTACCTCGAGAGCTTCTGAAGGGTCAAAGATTCTCATTACGACTCGGCAATAAGTATTAAGTATTGTGTAAATCTGGTTTTAAAAGCACAATGCTAAGAATGTTAATAGATTCTGCGCATGTGCGGGAACTTGACTCTTAAAATTCCGATAAAATATAGAAATATATTAGATTTATAATATTGTTTTGAAATATATGATTTGGAATGATTCATAGTAACTCTATGAATAATAGAGAAATAAAGATAAAATTTATTTAAAAAAAAGAAAAATTATAAATTATTTGTCGAACTCGAAGTTCGAACAGAAGACCAGCAAAATACAATGACACACCCTGCCGATCTAGCCACCAATACTCGTATCTCGAGAGCTTCTGAAGGGTCAAAGATTCTCATTACGACTCGGCAATAAGTTTTAAGTATTGTGTAAATCTGGTTTTAAAAGCACAATGCTAAGAAGATTAATAGATTCTGCGCATGTGCGGGACATTGACTCTTAAAATTCCGATAAAATATAGAAATATTTTAAATTTATATTATTGTTTCGAAATATATGATTTGGAATGATTCATAGTAACGCTATGAATTATGGAGAAATAAAGATAAAATTTCTTTAAAAAAAAGAAAAATTATAAATTATTTGTCGATCTCGAGATTCGAACAGAAGACCAGCAAAATACAATGACACACCCTGCCGATCTAGCCACCAAAACTCGTACCTCGAGAGCTTCTGAAGGGTCAAACATTCTCATTACGACTCGGCAATAAGTATTAAGTATTGTGTAAATCTAGTTTTAAAAGCACAATGCTAAGAATATTAATAGATTCTGCGCATGTGCGGCAATTTGACTCTTAAAATTCTGATAAAATATAGAAATATTTTAAATTTATAATATTGTTTTGAAATATATGATTTGGAATGATTCATAGTAACTCTATGAATAATGGAGAAATAAATATAAACTTTATTTCAAAAAAAGAAAAATTATAAATTATTTGTCGATCTCGAGATTCGAACAGAAGAACAGCAAAATACAATGACCCACGATGCCGATCTAGACACCAAGACTCGTACCTCGAGAGTTTCTAAATGGTCAAAGACTCTCATTACGACTCGGCAATAAGTTTTAAGTATTGTGTAAATCTGGTTTTAAAAGCACAATGCTAAGAAGATTAATAGATTCTGCGCATGTGCGGGAACTTGATTCTTAAAATTCCGATAAAATATAGAAATATTTTAAATTTATACTATTGTTTTGAAATATATGATTTGGAATGATTCATAGTAACGCTATGAATAATGGAGAAATATAGATAAAATTTATTTAAAAAAAAGAAAAATTATAAATTATTTTTCGATCTCGAGATTCGAACAGAAGACCAGCAAAATACAAAGACACGCCCTGCCGATCTAGCCACCAAGACTCGTACCTCGAGAGCTTCTGAAGGGTCAAAGATTCTCATTACGACTCGGCAATAAGTATTAAGTATTGTGTAAATCTGGTTTTAAAAGCACAATGCTAAGAATGTTAACAGATTCTGCGCATGTGCGGGAACTTGACTCTTAAAATTCCGATAAAATATAGAAATATTTTAAATTTATAATATTGTTTTGAAATATATGATTTGGAATGATTAATAGTAACTCTATGAATAATGGAGAAATAAAGATAAAATTTATTTAAAAAAAAGAAAAATTATAAATTATTTGTCGAACTCGAAGTTCGAACAGAAGACCAGCAAAATACAATGACACACCCTGCCGATCTAGCCACCAATACTCGTATCTCGAGAGCTTCTGAAGGGTCAAAGATTCTCATTACGACTCGGCAATAAGTTTTAAGTATTGTGTAAATCTGGTTTTAAAAGCACAATGCTAAGAAGATTAATAGATTCTGCGCATGTGCGGGAACTTGACTCTTAAAATTCCGATAAAATATAGAAATATTTTAAATTTATATTATTCTTTCGAAATATATGATTTGGAATGATTCATAGTAACGCTATGAATAATGGAGAAATATAGATAAAATTTATTTATAAAAAAGAAAAATTATAAATTATTTGTCGATCTCGAGATTCGAAAAGAAGACCAGCAAAATACAATGACACACCATTCCGATCTAGCCAGCAAGACTCGTACCTCGAGAGCTTCTGAAGGGTCAAAGATTCTCATTACGACTCGGCAATAAGTATTAAGTATTGTGTAAATCTGGTTTTAAAAGCACAATGCTAAGAATATTAATAGATTCTGCGCATGTGCGGGAATTTGACTCTTAAAATTCCGATAAAATATAGAAATATTTTAAATTTATAATATTGTTTTGAAATATATGATTTGGAATGATTCATAGTAACGCTATGAATAATGGAGAAATATAGATAAAATTTATTTAAAAAAAAGAAAAATTATAAATTATTTGTCGATCTCGTGATTCGAACGGAAGACCAGCAAAATAAAATGACACACCCTGCCGATCTAGCCACCAACACTCGTACCTCGAGAGTTTCTGAATTGTCAAAGACTCTCATTACGACTCGGCAATAAGTATTAAGTATTGTGTAAATCTGGTTTTAAAAGCACAATGCTAAGAATATTAATAGATTCTGCGCATGTGCGGGAATTTGACTCTTAAAATTCCGATAAAATATAGAAATATTTTAAATTTATAATATTGTTTTGAAATATATGATTTGGAATGATTCATAGTAACTCTATGAATAATGGAGAAATAAAGATAAAATTTCTTTAAAAAAAAGAAAAATTATAAATTATTTGTCGATCTCGAGATTCGAACAGAAGACCAGCAAAATATAAAGACACAAACTGCCGATCTAGCCACCAAAACTCGACCTTGAGAGCTTCTGAAGGGTCAAACATTCTCATTACGACTCGGCAATAAGTAGTAAGTATTGTGTAAATCTGGTTTTAAAAGCACAATGCTAAGAATATTAATAGATTCTGCGCATGTGCGGCAATTTGACTCTTAAAATTCTGATAAAATATAGAAATATTTTAAATTTATAATATTGTTTTGAAATATATGATTTGGAATGATTCATAGTAACTCTATGAATAATGGAGAAATAAATATAAAATTTATTTAAAAAAAAGAAAAATTATAAATTATTTGTCGATCTCGAGATTCGAACAGAAGAACAGCAAAATACAATGACCCACTCTGCCGATCTAGCCACCAACACTCGTACCTCGAGAGCTTCTGAAGGGTCAAAGATTCTCGTTACCACTCGTCAATAAGTATTAAGTATTGTGTAAATCTGGTTTTAAAAGCACAATGCTAAGAATATTAATAGATTTTGCGCATGTGTGGGAACTTGACTCTTAAAATTCCGATAAAATATAGAAATATTTTAAATTTATATTATTGTTTCGAAATATATGATTTGGAATGATTCATAGTAACGCTATGAATAATGGAGAAATATAGATAAAATTTATTTATAAAAAAGAAAAATTATAAATTATTTGTCGATCTCGAGATTCGAAAAGAAGACCAGCAAAATACAATGACACACCCTTCCGATCTAGCCAGCAAGACTCGTACCTCGAGAGCTTCTGAAGGGTCAAAGATTCTCATTACGACTCGGCAATAAGTATTAAGTATTGTGTAAATCTGGTTTTAAAAGCACAATGCTAAGAATATTAATAGATTCTGCGCATGTGCGGGAATTTGACTCTTAAAATTCCGATAAAATATAGAAATATTTTAAATTTATAATATTGTTTTGAAATATATGATTTGGAATGATTCATAGTAACTCTATGAATAATGGAGAAATAAAGATAAAATTTCTTTAAAAAAAAGAAAAATTATAAATTATTTGTCGATCTCGAGATTCGAACAGAAGACCAGCAAAATACAAAGACACAAACTGCCGATCTAGCCACCAAAACTCGTACCTTGAGAGCTTCTGAAGTGTCAAACATTCTCATTACGACTCGGCAATAAGTATTAAGTATTGTGTAAATCTGGTTTTAAAAGCACAATGCTAAGAATATTAATAGATTCTGCGCATGTGCGGCAATTTGACTCTTAAAATTCTGATAAAATATAGAAATATTTTAAATTTATAATATTGTTTTGAAATATATGATTTGGAATGATTCATAGTAACTCTATGAATAATGGAGAAATAAATATAAAATTTATTTAAAAAAAAGAAAAATTATAAATTATTTGTCGATCTCGAGATTCGAACAGAAGAACAGCAAAATACAATGACCCACTCTGCCGATCTAGCCACCAACACTCGTACCTCGAGAGCTTCTGAAGGGTCAAAGATTCTCGTTACCACTCGTCAATAAGTATTAAGTATTGTGTAAATCTGGTTTTAAAAGCACAATGCTAAGAATATTAATAGATTTTGCGCATGTGCGGGAACTTGACTCTTAAAATTCCGATAAAATATAGAAATATTTTAAATTTATAATATTGTTTTGAAATATATGATTTGGAATGATTAATAGTAACTCTATGAATAATGGAGAAATAAAGATAAAATTTATTTAAAAAAAAGAAAAATTATAAATTATTTGTCGAACTCGAGATTCGAACAGAAGACCAGCAAAATACAATGACACACCCTGCCGATCTAGCCACCAAGACTCGTACCTCGAGAGCTTCTGAAGGGTCAAAGATTCTCATTACGACTCGGCAATAAGTATTATGTATTGTGTAAATCTGGTTTTAAAAGCACAATGCTAAGAATATTAATAGATTCTGCGCATGTGCGGGAATTTGACTCTTAAAATTCCGATAAAATATAGAAATATTTTAAATTTATAATATTGTTTTGAAATATATGATTTGGAATGATTCATAGTAACTCTATGAATAATGGAGAAATAAATATAAAATTTATTTAAAAAAAAGAAAAATTATAAATTATTTGTCGATCTCGAGATTCGAACAGAAGAACAGCAAAATACAATGACCCACTCTGCCGATCTAGCCACCAACACTCGTACCTCGAGAGCTTCTGAAGGGTCAAAGATTCTCATTACGACTCGGCAATAAGTTTTAAGTATTGTGTAAATCTGGTTTTAAAAGCACAATGCTAAGAAGATTAATAGATTCTGCTCATGTGCGGGAATTTGACTCTTAAAATTCCGATAAAATATAGAAATATTTTAAATTTATAATATTGTTTTGAAATATATGATTTGGAATGATTCATAGTAACTCTATGAATAATGGAGAAATAAAGATAAAATTTCTTTAAAAAAAAGAAAAATTATAAATTATTTGTCGATCTCGAGATTCGAACAGAAGACCAGCAAAATATAAAGACACAAACTGCCGATCTAGCCACCAAAACTCGACCTTGAGAGCTTCTGAAGGGTCAAACATTCTCATTACGACTCGGCAATAAGTAGTAAGTATTGTGTAAATCTGGTTTTAAAAGCACAATGCTAAGAATATTAATAGATTCTGCGCATGTGCGGCAATTTGACTCTTAAAATTCTGATAAAATATAGAAATATTTTAAATTTATAATATTGTTTTGAAATATATGATTTGGAATGATTCATAGTAACTCTATGAATAATGGAGAAATAAATATAAAATTTATTTAAAAAAAAGAAAAATTATAAATTATTTGTCGATCTCGAGATTCGAACAGAAGAACAGCAAAATACAATGACCCACTCTGCCGATCTAGCCACCAACACTCGTACCTCGAGAGCTTCTGAAGGGCCAAAGATTCTCGTTACCACTCGTCAATAAGTATTAAGTATTGTGTAAATCTGGTTTTAAAAGCACAATGCTAAGAATATTAATAGATTTTGCGCATGTGCGGGAACTTGACTCTTAAAATTCCGATAAAATATAGAAATATTTTAAATTTATATTATTGTTTCGAAATATATGATTTGGAATGATTCATAGTAACGCTATGAATAATGGAGAAATATAGATAAAATTTATTTATAAAAAAGAAAAATTATAAATTATTTGTCGATCTCGAGATTCGAAAAGAAGACCAGCAAAATACAATGACACACCCTTCCGATCTAGCCAGCAATACTCGTACCTCGAGAGCTTCTGAAGGGTCAAAGATTCTCATTACGACTCGGCAATAAGTATTAAGTATTGTGTAAATCTGGTTTTAAAAGCACAATGCTAAGAATATTAATAGATTCTGCGCATGTGCGGGAACTTGACTCTTAAAATTCCGATAAAATCTAGAAATATTTTAAAATTATAATATTGTTTTGAAATATATGATTTGGAATGATTCATAGTAACTCTATGAATAATGGAGAAATAAAGATAAAACTTATTTAAAAAAAAGAAAAATTATAAATTATTTGTCGATCTCGAGATTCGAACAGAAGACCAGCAAAATACAATGACACACTCGGCCGATCTAGCCACCAAGACTCGTACCTCGAGAGCTTCTGAAGGGTCAAAGATTCTCATTACGACTCGGCAATAAGTTTTAAGTATTGTGTAAATCTGGTTTTAAAAGCACAATGCTAAGATAATTAATAGATTCTGCGCATGTGCGGGCATTTGACTCTTAAAATTCCGATAAAATATAGAAATATTTTAAATTTATAATATTGTTTTGAAATATATTATTTGGAATGATTCATAGTAACTCTATGAATAATATAGAAATAAAGATAAAGATTATTTAAAAAAAAAGAAAAATTATAAATTATTTGTCTATATCGAGATTCGAACAGAAGAACAGCAAAATACAATGACACACCCTGCCGATCTAGCCACCAACACTCGTACCTCGAGAGCTTCTGAAGGGTCAAAGATTCTCATTACGACTCGTCAATAAGTATTAAGTATTGTGTAAATCTGGTTTTAAAAGCACAATGCTAAGAATATTAATAGATTTTGCGCATGTGCGGGAACTTGACTCTTAAAATTCCGATAAAATATAGAAATATTTTAAATTTATAATATTGTTTTGAAATATATGATTTGGAATGATTAATAGTAACTCTATGAATAATGGAGAAATAAAGATAAAATTTATTTTAAAAAAAGAAAAATTATAAATTATTTGTCGAACTCGAGATTCGAACAGAATACCAGCAAAATACAATGACACACCCTGCCGATCTAGCCACCAAGACTCGTATCTCGAGAGCTTCTGAAGGGTCAAAGATTCTCATGACGACTCGGCAATAAGTTTTAAGTATTGTGTAAATCTGGTTTTAAAAGCACAATGCTAAGAAAATTAATAGATTCTGCGCATGTGCGGGAACTTGATTCTTAAAATTCCGATAAAATATAGAAATATTTTAAATTTATAATATTGTTTTGAAATATATGATTTGGAATGATTCATAGTAACTCTATGAATAATGGAGAAATAAAGATAAAATTTATTTAAAAAAAAGAAAAATTATAAATTATTTGTCTATATCGAGATTCGAACAGAAGAACAGCAAAATACAATGACACACCGTGCCGATCTAGCCACAAAGACTCGTATCTCGAGAGCTTCTGAAGGGTCAAAGATTCTCATTACCACTCGTCAATAAGTATTAAGTATTGTGTAAATCTGGTTTTAAAAGCACAATGCTAAGAATATTAATAGATTTTGCGCATGTGCGGGAACTTGACTCTTAAAATTCCGATAAAATATAGAAATATTTTAAATTTATAATATTGTTTTGAAATATATGATTTGGAATGATTCATAGTAACGCTATGAATATTGGAGAAATATAGATAAAATTTATTTAAAAAAAAGAAAAATTATAAATTATTTGTCGATCTCGAGATTCGAACGGAAGACCAGCAAAATAAAATGACACACTCTGCCGATCTAGCCACCAAGACTCGTACCTCGAGAGCTGCTGAAGGGTCAAAGATTCTCATTACGACTCGGCAATAAGTTTTAAGTATTGTGTAAATCTGGTTTTAAAAGCACACTGCTAAGAATATTAATATGTTCTGCGCATGTGCGGGAACTTAACTCTTAAAATTCCTATAAAATATAGAAATATTTTAAATTTATAATATTGTTTTGAAATATATGATTTGGAATGATTCATAGTAACTCTATGAATAATAGAGAAATAAAGATAAATTTATTTTTAAAAAAATGATAAATTATTTGTCGATCTCGAGATTCGAACAGAAGACCAGCAAAATACAATGACACACCCTGCCGATCTAGCCACCAAGACTCGTATCTCGTGAGCTTCTGAAGGGTCAAAGATTCTCATTACGACTCGGCAATAAGTTTTAAGTATTGTGTAAATCTGGTTTTAAAAGCACAATGCTAAGAATATTAATAGATTCTGCGCATGTGCGGGAACTTGACTCTTAAAATTCTGATAAAATATAGAAATATTTTTAATTTATAATATTGTTTTGAAATATATGATTTGGAATGATTCATAGTAACTCTATGAATAATAGAGAAATAAAGATAAATTTATTTAAAAAAAAAATGATAAATTATTTGTCGATCTCGAGATTCGAACAGAAGACCAGCAAAATTCAAAGACACACCCTGCCGACCTAGCCACCAAGACTCGTATCTCGTGAGCTTCTGAAGGGTCAAACATTTTCATTACGACTCGGCAATAAGTTTTAAGTATTGTGTAAATCTGGTTTTAAAAGCACAATGTTAAGATAATTAATAGATTCTGCGCATGTGCGGGAACTTGACTCTTAAAATTCCGATAAAATATAGAAATATATTAAATTTATAATATTGTTTTGAAATATATGATTTAGAATGATTCATAGTAACTCTATGAATAATGGAAAAATAAAGATAAAATTTATTTAAAAAAAAGAAAAATTATAAATTATTTGTCTATATCGAGATTCGAACAGAAGAACAGCAAAATACAATGACACACCGTGCCGATCTAGCCACCAACACTCGTACCTCGAGAGCTTCTGAAGGGTCAAAGATTCTCATTACGACTCGTCAATAAGTATTAAGTATTGTGTAAATCGGGTTTTAAAAGCACAATGCTAAGAATATTAATAGATTCTGCGCATGTGCGGGAACTTGACTCTTAAAATTCTGATAAAATATAGAAATATTTTAAATTTATAATATTGTTTTGAAATATATGATTTGGAATGATTCATAGAAACTCTATGAATAATGGAGAAATAAAGATAAAATTTATTTAAAAAAAAGAAAAATTATAAATTATTTGTCGAACTCGAGATTCGAACAGAAGACCGGCAAAATACAATGACACACCCTGCCGAACTAGCCACCAAGACTCGTATCTCGAGAGCTTCTGAAGGGTCAAAGATTCTCATTACGACTCGGCAATAAGTTTTAAGTATTGTGTAAATCTGGTTTTAAAAGCACAATGCTAAGAAGTTTAATAGATTCTGCGCATGTGCGGGAACTTGATTCTTAAAATTCCGAAAAAATATAGAAATATTTTAAATTTATAATGTTGTTTTGAAATATATGATTTGGAATGATTCATAGTAACGCTATGAATAATGGAGAAATATAGATAAAATGTATTAAAAAAAAAGAAAAATTATAAATTATTTGTCGATCTCGAGATTCGAACAGAAGACCAGCAAAATACAATGACACACCCTGCCGATCTAGCAACCAAGACTCGTACCTCGAGAGCTTCTGAAGGATCAAAGATTCTCATTACGACTCGGCAATAAGTTTTAAGTATTGTGTAAATCTGGTTTTAAAAGCACACTGCTAAGAATATTAATATGTTCTGCGCATGTGCGGGAACTTGATTCTTAAAATTCCGATAAAATATAGAAATATTTTAAATTTATAATATTGTTTTGAAATATATGATTTGGAATGATTCATAGTAACGCTATGAATAATGGAGAAATGAAGAAAAACTTTATTTAAAAAAAAGAAAAATTATAAATTATTTGTCGATCTCGAGATTCGAACAGAAGACCAGCAAAATACAATGACACACCCTAAAGATCTAGCCAACAAGACTCGTACCTCGAGAGCTGCTGAAGGGTCAAAGATTCTCATTACGACTCGGAAATAAGTTCTAAGTATTGTGTAAATCTGGTTTTAAAAGCACACTGCTAAGAATATTAATAGATTCTGCGCATGTGCGGGATCTTGACTCTTAAAATTCCGATAAAATATAGAAATATTTTAAATTTATAATATAGTTTTGAAATATATGATTTGGAATGATTCATAGTAACTCTATGAATAATGGAGAAATAAAGATAAAATTTATTTAAAAAAAAGAAAAATTATAAATTATTTGTCTATATCGAGATTCGAACAGAAGAACAGCAAAATACAATGACACACCGTGCCGATCTAGCCACCAACACTCGTACCTCGAGAGCTTCTGAAGGGTCAAAGATTCTCATTACGACTCGTCAATAAGTATTAAGTATTGTGTAAATCGGGTTTTAAAAGCACAATGCTAAGAATATTAATAGATTCTGCGCATGTGCGGGAACTTGACTCTTAAAATTCTGATAAAATATAGAAATATTTTAAATTTATAATATTGTTTTGAAATATATGATTTGGAATGATTCATAGTAACGCTATGAATAATGGAGAAATATAGATAAAATTTATTTAAAAAAAAGAAAAATTATAAATTAATTGTCGATCTCGAGATTCGAACAGAAGACCGGCAAAATACAATGACACACCCTGCCGATCTAGCCACCAAGACTCGTATTTCGAGAGCTTCTGAAGGGTCAAAGATTCTCATTACGACTCGGCAATAAGTTTTAAGTATTGTGTAAATCTGGTTTTAAAAGCACAATGCTAAGATAATTAATAGATTCTCCGCATGTGCGGGAACTTGACTCTTAAAATTCCGATAAAATATAGAAATATATTAAATTTATAATATTGTTTTGAAATATATGATTTGGAATGATTCATAGTAACTCTATGAATAATGGAGAAATAAAGATAAACTTTATTCAAAAAAAAAGAAAAATTATAAATTATTTGTCGATCTGGAGATTCGAACAGAAGACCAGCAAAATACAATGACACACCCTTCCGATCTAGCCACCAAGACTCATACCTCGAGAGTTTCTGAATGGTCAAAGACTCTTATAACGACTCGGCAATAAGTTCTAAGTATTGTGTAAATCTGGTTTTAAAAGCACACTGCTAAGAATATTAATAGATTCTGCGCATGTGCGGGATCTTGACTCTTAAAATTCCGATAAAATATAGAAATATTTTAAATTTATAATATAGTTTTGAAATATATGATTTGGAATGATTCATAGTAACTCTATGAATAATGGAGAAATAAAGATAAAATTTATTTAAAAAAAAGAAAAATTATAAATTATTTGTCTATATCGAGATTCGAACAGAAGAACAGCAAAATACAATGACACACCGTGCCGATCTAGCCACCAACACTCGTACCTCGAGAGCTTCTGAAGGGTCAAAGATTCTCATTACGACTCGTCAATAAGTATTAAGTATTGTGTAAATCGGGTTTTAAAAGCACAATGCTAAGAATATTAATAGATTCTGCGCATGTGCGGGAACTTGACTCTTAAAATTCTGATAAAATATAGAAATATTTTAAATTTATAATATTGTTTTGAAATATATGATTTGGAATGATTCATAGTAACGCTATGAATAATGGAGAAATATAGATAAAATTTATTTAAAAAAAAGAAAAATTATAAATTAATTGTCGATCTCGAGATTCGAACAGAAGACCGGCAAAATACAATGACACACCCTGCCGATCTAGCCACCAAGACTCGTATTTCGAGAGCTTCTGAAGGGTCAAAGATTCTCATTACGACTCGGCAATAAGTTTTAAGTATTGTGTAAATCTGGTTTTAAAAGCACAATGCTAAGATAATTAATAGATTCTGCGCATGTGCGGGAACTTGACTCTTAAAATTCCGATAAAATATAGAAATATATTAAATTTATAATATTGTTTTGAAATATATGATTTGGAATGATTCATAGTAACTCTATGAATAATGGAGAAATAAAGATAAACTTTATTCAAAAAAAAAGAAAAATTATAAATTATTTGTCGATCTGGAGATTCGAACAGAAGACCAGCAAAATACAATGACACACCCTTCCGATCTAGCCACCAAGACTCATACCTCGAGAGTTTCTGAATGGTCAAAGACTCTTATAACGACTCGGCAATAAGTTTTAAGTATTGTGTAAATCTGGTTTTAAAAGCACAATGCTAAGAAGTTTAATAGATTCTGCGCATGTGCGGGAACTTGATTCTTAAAATTCCGATAAAATATAGAAATATTTTAAATTTATAATATTGTTTTGAAATATATGATTTGGAATGATTCATAGTAACGCTATGAATAATGGAGAAATGAAGATAAACTTTATTTAAAAAAAAGAAAAATTATAAATTATTTGTCGATCTCGAGATTCGAACAGAAGACCAGCAAAATACAATGACACACCCTGCCGATCTAGCCAACAAGACTCGTACCTCGAGAGTTGCTGAAGGGTCAAAGATTCTCATTACGACTCGGCAATAAGTATTAAGTATTGTGTAAATCTGGTTTTAAAAGCACAATGCTAAGAATATTAATAGATTCTGCGCATGTGCTGGAACTTGACTCTTAAAATTCTGATAAAATATAGAAATATTTTAAATTTATAATATTGTTTTGAAATATATGATTTGGAATGATTCATAGTAACGCTATGAATAATGGAGAAATATAGATAAAATTTATTTAAAAAAAGAAAAATTATAAATTATTTGTCGATCTCGAGATTCGAACAGAAGACCAGCAAAATAAAATGACACACCCTGCCGATCTAGCCACCAAGACTCGTACCTTGAGATCTTCTGAAGGGCCAAAGATTCTCATTACGACTCGGCAATAAGTATTAAGTATTGTGTAAATCTGGTTTTAAAAGCACAATGCTAAGAATATTAATAGATTCTGCGCATGTGCTGGAACTTGACTCTTAAAATTCCGATAAAATATAGAAATATTTTAAATTTATAATATTGTTTTGAAATATATGATTTGGAATGATTCATACTAACTCTATGAATAATGGAGAAATAAAGATAAAATTTATTTAAAAAAAATAAAAATTATAAATTATTTGTCTATATCGAGATTCGAACAGAAGAACAGCAAAATACAATGACACACCGTGCCGATCTAGCCACCAAGACTCATACCTCGAGAGTTTCTGAATGGTCAAAGACTCTTATAACGACTCGGCAATAAGTTTTAAGTATTGTGTAAATCTGGTTTTAAAAGCACAATGCTAAGAAGTTTAATAGATTCTGCGCATGTGCGGGAACTTGATTCTTAAAATTCCGATAAAATATAGAAATATTTTAAATTTATAATATTGTTTTGAAATATATGATTTGGAATGATTCATAGTAACGCTATGAATAATGGAGAAATGAAGATAAACTTTATTTAAAAAAAAGAAAAATTATAAATTATTTGTCGATCTCGAGATTCGAACAGAAGACCAGCAAAATACAATGACACACCCTGCCGATCTAGCCAACAAGACTCGTACCTCGAGAGCTGCTGAAGGGTCAAAGATTCTCATTACGACTCGGCAATAAGTATTAAGTATTGTGTAAATCTGGTTTTAAAAGCACAATGCTAAGAATATTAATAGATTCTGCGCATGTGCTGGAACTTGACTCTTAAAATTCTGATAAAATATAGAAATATTTTAAATTTATAATATTGTTTTGAAATATATGATTTGGAATGATTCATAGTAACTCTATGAATAATGGAGAAATAAAGATAAAATTTATATAAAAAAAAGAAAATTTATAAATTATTTGTCGAACTCGAGATTCGAACAGAAGACCGGCAAAATACAATGACACACCCTGCCGATCTAGCCAACAAGACTCGTACCTCGAGAGCTGCTGAAGGGTCAAAGATTCTCATTACGACTCGGCAATAAGTTCTAAGTATTGTGTAAATCTGGTTTTAAAAGCACACTGCTAAGAATTTTAATAGATTCTGCGCATGTGCGGGATCTTGACTCTTAAAATTCCGATAAAATATAGAAATATTTAAATTTATAATATTGTTTTGAAATATATGATTTGGAATGATTCATAGTAACGCTATGAATAATGGAGAAATATAGATAAAATTTATTTAAAAAAAGAAAAATTATAAATTATTTGTCGATCTCGAGATTCGAACAGAAGACCAGCAAAATAAAATGACACACCCTGCCGATCTAGCCACCAAGACTCGTACCTTGAGATCTTCTGAAGGGCCAAAGATTCTCATTACGACCCGGCAATAAGTATTAAGTATTGTGTAAATCTGGTTTTAAAAGCACAATGCTAAGAATATTAATAGATTCTGCGCATGTGCTGGAACTTGACTCTTAAAATTCTGATAAAATATAGAAATATTTTAAGTTTATAATATTGTTTTGAAATATATGATTTGGAATGATTCATAGTAACTCTATGAATAATGGAGAAATAAAGATAAAATTTATTTAAAAAAAAGAAAATTTATAAATTATTTGTCGCACTCGAGATTCGAACAGAAGACCGGCAAAATACAATGACACACCCTGCCGATCTAGCCACCAAGACTCGTATCTCGAGAGCTTCTGAAGGGTCAAAGATTCTCATTACGACTCGGCAATAAGTTTTAAGTATTGTGTAAATCTGGTTTTAAAAGCACAATGCTAAGATAATTAATAGATTCTGCGCATGTGCGCGAACTTGACTCTTAAAATTCCGATAAAATATAGAAATATATTAAATTTATAATATTGTTTTGAAATATATGATTTGGAATGAGTCATAGTAACTCTATGAATAATGGAGAAATAAAGATAAACTTTATTTAAAAAAAAGAAAAATTATAAATTATTTGTCGATCTGGAGATTCGAACAGAAGACCAGCAAAATACAATGACACACCCTGCCGATCTAGCCACCAAGACTCATACCTCGAGAGTTTCTGAATGGTCAAAGACTCTTATAACGACTCGGCAATAAGTTTTAAGTATTGTGTAAATCTGGTTTTAAAAGCACAATGCTAAGAAGTTTAATAGATTCTGCGCATGTGCGGGAACTTGATTCTTAAAATTCCGATAAAATATAGAAATATTTTAAATTTATAATATTGTTTTGAAATATATGATTTGGAATGATTCATAGTAAAGCTATGAATAATGGAGAAATATAGATAAAATTTATTTAAAAAAAAGAAAAATTATAAATTATTTGTCGATCTCGAGATTCGAACAGAAGACCAGCAAAATACAATGACACACCCTGCCGATCTAGCAACCAAGACTCGTACCTCGAGAGCTTCTGAAGGGTCAAAGATTCTTATTACGACTCGGCAATAAGTTTTAAGTATTGTGTAAATCTGGTTTTAAAAGCACACTGCTAAGAATATTAATATGTTCTGCGCATGTGCGGGAACTTGACTCTTAAAATTCCGATAAAATATAGAAATATTTTAAATTTATAATATTGTTTAGAAATATATGATTTGGAATGATTCATTGTAACTCTATGAATAATGGAGAAATAAAGATAAAATTTATTTAAAAAAAATAAAAATTATAAATTATTTGTCTATATCGAGATTCGAACAGAAGAACAGCAAAATACAATGACACACCGTGCCGATCTAGCCACCAACACTCGTACCTCGAGAGCTTCTGAAGGGTCAAAGATTCTCATTACGACTCGTCAATAAGTATTAAGTATTGTGTAAATCGGGTTTTAAAAGCACAATGCTAAGAATATTAATAGATTCTGCGCATGTGCTGGAACTTGACTCTTAAAATTCTGATAAAATATAGAAATATTTTAAATTTATAATATTGTTTTGAAATATATGATTTGGAATGATTCATAGTAACTCTAAAAATAATGGAGAAATAAAGATAAAATTTATTTAAAAAAAAGAAAAATTATAAATTATTTGTCGAACTCGAGATTCGAACAGAAGACCGGCTAAATACAATGACACACCCTGCCGATCTAGCCACCAAGACTCGTATCTCGAGAGCTTCTGAAGGGTCAAAGATTCTCATTACGACTCGGCAATAAGTTTTAAGTATTGTGTAAATCTGGTTTTAAAAGCACAATGCTAAGAATATTAATAGATTCTGCGCATGTGCTGGAACCTGACTCATAAAATTCTGATAAAATATAGAAATATTTTAAATTTATAATATTGTTTTGAAATATATGATTTGGAATGATTCATAGTAACTCTATGAATAATGGAGAAATAAAGATAAAATTTATTTAAAAAAAAGAAAATTTATAAATTATTTGTCGAACTCGAGATTCGAACAGAAGACCGGCAAAATACAATGACACACCCTGCCGATCTAGCCACCAAGACTCGTATCTCGAGAGCTTCTGAAGGGTCAAAGATTCTCATTACGACTCGGCAATAAGTTTTAAGTATTGTGTAAATCTGGTTTTAAAAGCACAATGCTAAGATAATTAATAGATTCTGCGCATGTGCGGGAACTTGACTCTTAAAATTCCGATAAAATATAGAAATATATTAAATTTATAATATTGTTTTGAAATATATGATTTGGAATGAGTCATAGTAACTCTATGAATAATGGAGAAATAAAGATAAACTTTATTTAAAAAAAAGAAAAATTATAAATTATTTGTCGATCTGGAGATTCGAACAGAAGACCAGCAAAATACAATGACACACCCTGCCGATCTAGCCACCAAGACTCATACCTCGAGAGTTTCTGAATGGTCAAAGACTCTTATAACGACTCGGCAATAAGTTTTAAGTATTGTGTAAATCTGGTTTTAAAAGCACAATGCTAAGAAGTTTAATAGATTCTGCGCATGTGCGGGAACTTGATTCTTAAAATTCCGATAAAATATAGAAATATTTTAAATTTATAATATTGTTTTGAAATATATGATTTGGAATGATTCATAGTAACTCTATGAATAATGGAGAAATAAAAATAAAATTTATTTAAAAAAAATAAAAATTACAAATTATTTGTCTATATCGAGATTCGAACAGAAGAACAGCAAAATACAATGACACACCGTGCCGATCTAGCCACCAACACTCGTACCTCGAGAGCTTCTGAAGGGTCAAAGATTCTCATTACGACTCGTCAATAAGTAGTAAGTATTGTGTAAATCGGGTTTTAAAAGCACAATGCTAAGAATATTAATAGATTCTGCGCATGTGCTGGAACTTGACTCTTAAAATTCTGATAAAATATAGAAATATTTTAAATTTATAATATTGTTTTGAAATATATGATTTGGAATGATTCATAGTAACTCTATGAATAATGGAGAAATAAAGATAAAATTTATTTAAAAAAAAGAAAAATTATAAATTATTTGTCGAACTCGAGATTCGAACAGAAGACCGGCTAAATACAATGACACACCCTGCCGATCTAGCCAACACGACTCGTATCTCGAGAGCTTCTGAAGGGTCAAAGATTCTCATTACGACTCGGCAATAAGTTTTAAGTATTGTGTAAATCGGGTTTTAAAAGCACACTGCTAAGAATGTTAATATGTTCTGCGCATGTGCGGGAACTTGACTCTTAAAATTCCGATAAAATATAGAAATATTTTAAATTTATAATATTGTTTTGAAATATATGATTTGGAATGATTCATAGTAACTCTATGAATAATGGAGAAATAAAGATAAAATTTATTTAAAAAAAAGAAAAATTATAAATTATTTGTCGATCTGGAGATTCGAACAGAAGACCAGCAAAATACAATGACACACCGTGCCGATCTAGCCACCAAGACTCATACCTCGAGAGCTTCTGAAGGGTCAAAGATTCTCATTACGACTCGTCAATAAGTATTAAGTATTGTGTAAATCGGGTTTTAAAAGCACAATGCTAAGAATATTAATAGATTCTGCGAATGTGCTGGAACTTGACTCTTAAAATTCTGATAAAATATAGAAATATTTTAAATTTATAATATTGTTTTGAAATATATGATTTGGAATGATTCATAGTAACTCTAAAAATAATGGAGAAATAAAGATAAAATTTATTTAAAAAAAAGAAAAATTATAAATTATTTGTCGAACTCGAGATTCGAACAGAAGACCGGCTAAATACAATGACACACCCTGCCGATCTAGCCACCAAGACTCGTATCTCGAGAGCTTCTGAAGGGTCAAAGATTCTCATTACGACTCGGCAATAAGTTTTAAGTATTGTGTAAATCTGGTTTTAAAAGCACAATGCTAAGAATATTAATAGATTCTGCGCATGTGCTGGAACCTGACTCATAAAATTCTGATAAAATATAGAAATATTTTAAATTTATAATATTGTTTTGAAATATATGATTTGGAATGATTCATAGTAACTCTATGAATAATGGAGAAATAAAGATAAAATTTATTTAAAAAAAAGAAAATTTATAAATTATTTGTCGAACTCGAGATTCGAACAGAAGACCGGCAAAATACAATGACACACCCTGCCGATCTAGCCACCAAGACTCGTATCTCGAGAGCTTCTGAAGGGTCAAAGATTCTCATTACGACTCGGCAATAAGTTTTAAGTATTGTGTAAATCTGGTTTTAAAAGCACAATGCTAAGATAATTAATAGATTCTGCGCATGTGCGGGAACTTGACTCTTAAAATTCCGATAAAATATAGAAATATATTAAATTTATAATATTGTTTTGAAATATATGATTTGGAATGAGTCATAGTAACTCTATGAATAATGGAGAAATAAAGATAAACTTTATTTAAAAAAAAGAAAAATTATAAATTATTTGTCGATCTGGAGATTCGAACAGAAGACCAGCAAAATACAATGACACACCCTGCCGATCTAGCCACCAAGACTCATACCTCGAGAGTTTCTGAATGGTCAAAGACTCTTATAACGACTCGGCAATAAGTTTTAAGTATTGTGTAAATCTGGTTTTAAAAGCACAATGCTAAGAAGTTTAATAGATTCTGCGCATGTGCGGGAACTTGATTCTTAAAATTCCGATAAAATATAGAAATATTTTAAATTTATAATATTGTTTTGAAATATATGATTTGGAATGATTCATAGTAACTCTATGAATAATGGAGAAATAAAAATAAAATTTATTTAAAAAAAATAAAAATTACAAATTATTTGTCTATATCGAGATTCGAACAGAAGAACAGCAAAATACAATGACACACCGTGCCGATCTAGCCACCAACACTCGTACCTCGAGAGCTTCTGAAGGGTCAAAGATTCTCATTACGACTCGTCAATAAGTAGTAAGTATTGTGTAAATCGGGTTTTAAAAGCACAATGCTAAGAATATTAATAGATTCTGCGCATGTGCTGGAACTTGACTCTTAAAATTCTGATAAAATATAGAAATATTTTAAATTTATAATATTGTTTTGAAATATATGATTTGGAATGATTCATAGTAACTCTATGAATAATGGAGAAATAAAGATAAAATTTATTTAAAAAAAAGAAAAATTATAAATTATTTGTCGAACTCGAGATTCGAACAGAAGACCGGCTAAATACAATGACACACCCTGCCGATCTAGCCAACACGACTCGTATCTCGAGAGCTTCTGAAGGGTCAAAGATTCTCATTACGACTCGGCAATAAGTTTTAAGTATTGTGTAAATCGGGTTTTAAAAGCACACTGCTAAGAATGTTAATATGTTCTGCGCATGTGCGGGAACTTGACTCTTAAAATTCCGATAAAATATAGAAATATTTTAAATTTATAATATTGTTTTGAAATATATGATTTGGAATGATTCATAGTAACTCTATGAATAATGGAGAAATAAAGATAAAATTTATTTAAAAAAAAGAAAAATTATAAATTATTTGTCGATCTGGAGATTCGAACAGAAGACCAGCAAAATACAATGACACACCGTGCCGATCTAGCCACCAAGACTCATACCTCGAGAGCTTCTGAAGGGTCAAAGATTCTCATTACGACTCGTCAATAAGTATTAAGTATTGTGTAAATCGGGTTTTAAAAGCACAATGCTAAGAATATTAATAGATTCTGCGCATGTGCTGGAACTTGACTCTTAAAATTCTGATAAAATATAGAAATATTTTAAATTTATAATATTGTTTTGAAATATATGATTTGGAATGATTCATAGTAACTCTATGAATAATGGAGAAATAAAGATAAAATTTATTTAAAAAAAAGAAAAATTATAAATTATTTGTTGAACTCGAGATTCGAACAGAAGACCGGCAAAATACAATGACACACCCTGCCGATCTAGCCACCAAGACTCGTATCTCGAGAGCTTCTGAAGGGTCAAAGATTCTCATTACGACTCGGCAATAAGTTTTAAGTATTGTGTAAATCTGGTTTTAAAAGCACAATGCTAAGATAATTAATAGATTCTGCGCATGTGCGGGAACTTGACTCTTAAAATTCCGATAAAATATAGAAATATATTAAATTTATAATATTGTTTTGAAATATATGATTTGGAATGTTTCATAGTAACTCTATGAATAATGGAGAAATAAAGATAAACTTTATTTAAAAAAAAGAAAAATTATAAATTATTTGTCGATCTGGAGATTCGAACAGAAGACCAGCAAAATACAATGACACACCGTGCCGATCTAGCCACCAAGACTCATACCTCGAGAGCTTCTGAAGGGTCAAAGATTCTCATTACGACTCGTCAATAAGTATTAAGTATTGTGTAAATCGTTTTTTAAAAGCACAATGCTAAGAATATTAATAGATTCTGCGCATGTGCTGGAACTTGACTCTTAAAATTCTGATAAAATATAGAAATATTTTAAATTTATAATATTGTTTTGAAACATATGATTTGGAATGATTCATAGTAACTCTATGAATAATGGAGAAATAAAGATAAAATTTATTTAAAAAAAAGAAAAATTATAAATTATTTGTCGAACTCGAGATTCGAACAGAAGACCGGCAAAATACAATGACACACCCTGCCGATCTAGCCACCAAGACTCGTATCTCGAGAGCTTCTGAAGGGTCAAAGATTCTCATTACGACTCGGCAATAAGTTTTAAGTATTGTGTAAATCGGGTTTTAAAAGCACACTGCTAAGAATATTAATATGTTCTGCGCATGTGCGGGAACTTGACTCTTAAAATTCCGATAAAATATAGAAATATTTTAAATTTATAATATTGTTTTGAAATATATGATTTGGAATGATTCATAGTAACTCTATGAATAATGGAGAAATAAAGATAAAATTTATTTAAAAAAAATAAAAATTATAAATTATTTGTCTATATCGAGATTCGAACAGAAGAACAGCAAAATACAATGACACACCGTGCCGATCTAGCCACCAACACTCGTACCTCGAGAGCTTCTGAAGGGTCAAAGATTCTCATTACGACTCGTCAATAAGTATTAAGTATTGTGTAAATCGGGTTTTAAAAGCACAATGCTAAGAATATTAATAGATTCTGCGCATGTGCTGGAACTTGACTCTTAAAATTCTGATAAAATCTAGAAATATTTTAAATTTATAATATTGTTTTGAAATATATGATTTGGAATGATTCATAGTAACTCTATGAATAATGGAGAAATAAAGATAAAATTTATTTAAAAAAAAGAAAAATTATAAATTATTTGTCGAACTCGAGATTCGAACAGAAGACCGGCAAAATACAATGACACACCCTGCCGATCTAGCCACCAAGACTCGTATCTCGAGAGCTTCTGAAGGGTCAAAGATTCTCATTACGACTCGGCAATAAGTTTTAAGTATTGTGTAGATCTGATTTTAAAAGCACACTGCTAAGAATATTAATATGTTCTGCGCATGTGCGGGAACTTGACTCTTAAAATTCCGATAAAATATAGAAATATTTTAAATTTATAATATTGTTTTGAAATATATGATTTGGAATGATTCATAGTAACTCTATGAATAATGGAGAAATAAAGATAAAACTTATTTAAAAAAAAGAAAAATTATAAATTATTTGTCGATCTCGAGATTCGAACAGAAGACCAGCAAAATACAATGACACACCCTGCCGATCTAGCCACCAAGACTCGTACCTCGAGAGCTTCTGAAGGGTCAAAGATTCTCATTACGACTCGGCAATAAGTTTTAAGTATTGTGTAAATCTGGTTTTAAAAGCACAATGCTAAGTATATTAGTAGATTCTGCGCATGTGCGAGAATTTGACTCTTAAAATTCCGATAAAATATAGAAATATTTTAAATTTATAATATTGTTTTGAAATATGATTTAGAATGATTCATAGTAACTCTATGAATAATGGGGAAATAAAAATAAAATTTATTTAAAAAAAAAGAAAAATTATAAATTATTTGTCGATTTTGAGATTCGAACAGAAGACCAGCAAAATACAAAGACACACCCTGCCGATCTAGCCACCAAGACTCGTACCTCGGCAGCTTCTGAAGGGTCAAAGATTCTCATTACGACTCGGCAATAAGAATTAAGTATTATGTAAATCTGGTTTTAAAAGCACAATGCTAAGATAATTAATAGTTTCTGCGCATGTGCGGGAACTTGATTCTTAAAATTCCGATAAAATATAGAAATATTTTAAATTTATAATATTGTTTTGAAATATATGATTTGGAATGATTCATAGTAAAGCTATGAATAATGGAGAAATATAGATAAAATTTATTTAAAAAAAAAGAAAAATTATAAATTATTTGTCGAACTCGAGATTCGAACAGAAGACCGGCAAAATACAATGACACACCCTGCCGATCTAGCCACCAAGACTCGTATCTCGAGAGCTTCTGAAGGGTCAAAGATTCTCATTACGACTCGGCAATAAGTTTTAAGTATTGTGTAAATCGGGTTTTAAAAGCACACTGCTAAGAATATTAATATGTTCTGCGCATGTGCGGGAACTTGACTCTTAAAATTCCGATAAAATATAGAAATATTTTAAATTTATAATATTGTTTTGAAATATATGATTTGGAATGATTCATAGTAACTCTATGAATAATGGAGAAATAAAGATAAAATTTATTTAAAAAAAATAAAAATTATAAATTATTTGTCTATATCGAGATTCGAACAGAAGAACAGCAAAATACAATGACACACCGTGCCGATCTAGCCACCAACACTCGTACCTCGAGAGCTTCTGAAGGGTCAAAGATTCTCATTACGACTCGTCAATAAGTATTAAGTATTGTGTAAATCGGGTTTTAAAAGCACAATGCTAAGAATATTAATAGATTCTGCGCATGTGCTGGAACTTGACTCTTAAAATTCTGATAAAATATAGAAATATTTTAAATTTATAATATTGTTTTGAAATATATGATTTGGAATGATTCATAGTAACTCTATGAATAATGGAGAAATAAAGATAAAATTTATTTAAAAAAAAGAAAAATTATAAATTATTTGTTGAACTCGAGATTCGAACAGAAGACCGTCAAAATACAATGACACACCCTGCCGATCTAGCCACCAAGACTCGTATCTCGAAAGCTTCTGAAGGGTCAAAGATTCTCATTACGACTCGGCAATAAGTTTTAAGTATTGTGTAAATCGGGTTTTAAAAGCACACTGCTAAGAATATTAATATGTTCTGCGCATGTGCGGGAACATGACTCTTAAAATTCCGATAAAATATAGAAATATTTTAAATTTATAATATTGTTTTGAAATATATGATTTGGAATGATTCATAGTAACTCTATGAATAATGGAGAAATAAAGATAAAATTTATTTAAAAAAAATAAAAATTATAAATTGTTTGTCTATATCGAGATTCGAACAGAAGAACAGCAAAATACAATGACACACCGTGCCGATCTAGCCACCAACACTCGTACCTCGAGAGCTTCTGAAGGGTCAAAGATTCTCATTACGACTCGTCAATAAGTATTAAGTATTGTGTAAATCTGGTTTGAAAAGCACAATGCTAAGAATATTAATAGATTCTGCGCATGTGCTGGAACTTGACTCTTAAAATTCTGATAAAATATAGAAATATTTTAAATTTATAATATTGTTTTGAAATATATGATTTGGAATGATTCATAGTAACTCTATGAATAATGGAGAAATAAAGATAAAATTTATTTAAAAAAAAGAAAAATTATAAATTAGTTGTTGAACTCGAGATTCGAACAGAAGACCGGCAAAATACAATGACACACCCTGCCGATCTAGCCACCAAGACTCGTATCTCGAAAGCTTCTGAAGGGTCAAAGATTCTCATTACGACTCGGCAATAAGTTTTAAGTATTGTGTAAATCTGGTTTTAAAAGCAGAATGCTAAGATAATTAATAGATTCTGCGCATGTGCGGGAACTTGACTCTTAAAATTCCGATAAAATATAGAAATATATTAAATTTATAATATTGTTTTGAAATATATGATTTGGAATGATTCATAGTAACTCTATGAATAATGGAGAAATAAAGATAAACTTTATTTAAAAAAAAGAAAAATTATAAATTATTTGTCGATCTGGAGATTCGAACAGAAGACCAGCAAAATACAATGACACACCCTGCCGATCTAGCCACCAAGACTCATACCTCGAGAGTTTCTGAATGGTCAAAGACTCTTATAACGACTCGGCAATAAGTTTTAAGTATTGTGTAAATCTGGTTTTAAAAGCACAATGCTAAGAAGTTTAATAGATTCTGCGCATGTGCGGGAACTTGATTCTTAAAATTCCGATAAAATATAGAAATATTTTAAATTTATAATATTGTTTTGAAATATATGATTTGGAATGATTCATAGTTAAGCTATGAATAATGGAGAAATATAGATAAAATTTATTTAAAAAAAAGAAAAATTATAAATTATTTGTCGATCTCGAGATTCGAACAGAAGACCAGCAAAATACAATGACACACCCTGCCGATCTAGCCACCAAGACTCATACCTCGAGAGTTTCTGAATGGTCAAAGACTCTTATTACGACTCGGCAATATGTTTTAAGTATTGTGTAAATCTGGTTTTAAAAGCACACTGCTAAGAATATTAATATGTTCTGCGCATGTGCGGGAACTTGACTCTTAAAATTCCGATAAAATATAGAAATATTTTAAATTTATAATATTGTTTTGAAATATATGATTTGGAATGATTCATAGTAACTCTATGAATAATGGAGAAATAAAGATAAAATTTATTTAAAAAAAATAAAAATTATAAATTATTTGTCTATATCGAGATTCGAACAGAAGAACAGCAAAATACAATGACACACCGTGCCGATCTAGCCACCAACACTCGTACCTCGAGAGCTTCTGAAGGGTCAAAGATTCTCATTACGACTCGTCAATAAGTATTAAGTATTGTGTAAATCGGGTTTTAAAAGCACAATGCTAAGAATATTAATAGATTCTGCGCATGTGCTGGAACTTGACTCTTAAAATTCTGATAAAATATAGAAATATTTTAAATTTATAATATTGTTTTGAAATATATGATTTGGAATGATTCATAGTAACTCTATGAATAATGGAGAAATAAAAATAAAATTTATTTAAAAAAAAGAAAAATTATAAATTATTTGTCTATATCGAGTTTCGAACAGAAGACCAGCAAAATACAATGACACACCCTGCCGATCTAGCCACCAAGACTCGTACCTCGAGAGCTGCTGAAGGGTCAAAGATTCTTATTACGACTCGGCAATAAGTTTTAAGTATTGTGTAGATCTGGTTTTAAAAGGTATCTGTCTACGTCTAAAAGGCCACTTTTGGTCAAAATTCACAATTTTTTTTATTTTTTTATTTTAAAGTGCATTTATTTAGCTTTCTAAATCTGTATTTATTTTTCTCCTTCGATTGATAGAAATGGAGATATGAAGATTTATGTAATTCAAAAGAGTCGAAAACGATACCGGAAGTGCTTACCGGAAGTTGAATGTTTTTCGTCGTTTCATCAAACATACGCTCCTAAAATCATAAATTAATTATTTTTTTAAATTTATACAAAACTATGTGCAAGCCACCTAAATTTGAATTAATTTTCAGCTCTTTATATACAGAAAAGATTGGCAACAGCTGCTTCTCGAACATTGTTTACGTTTGAAAACATCTGCTCGTCTCGTGTTATATGTTTATTTACTTTGCTTTTTCGAGTGAATACAGTTTAGTTTGATTTGAATATTTATTGCTTTTTGTTTAAAAAGTGTTTTAAATGTGTGGAAAAAGCATTAACAGAAGTAAGAAACGAAAGTTTCATGGAAATAGGCATTCTTCTTCCATGCAAGCTGCAGACTCTGTTGGTGTATCAGATTCAAAACAAAAGACTTGCAGCGAAAAGAAACTGCTGAATTCGCAGTTATGTGAAGATAATGTTCCTGATTTGAAAACAAATAACCTTTCTGGATTTCGAATTATGGATATCGAGATATTAATAAGTGTTTTTACTCTTTTATGTTGTCCTTTATGCTTCAAAAGCAACTTGTATTTGATAGAGGATTCTACCTTTGGATTGTGTTCGAATTTCTGCCTCAAATGCAAGAATTGCTCCTTTTACAAAGGTTTTTCTTCATCTAAAAAGAAAAACACATCCAATGAAATAAACACTCGACTTGTGTGTGCACTTAGAATCATTGGAAAGGGTTATACGGCTGGAAAGAAATTTTTTGCTACCCTCAATTTTCCATCTTTTCTTTCCAAACAAGCATTCAGCATGCAGGAACTGAAGCTTCTTCGTGCTGCTCGTTCTGTTGCAGAAAATTCAATGAATATTGCTGCTACTGAGTTAAAAGACAATAAAAACCCTGCTGCTATTACTGAATGTGGTGTATCTGTTGATGGAACATGGCAACGGAGAGGGTTTTCATCACTGAATGGAGTAGTGAGTGCAATCTCTGTGACATGTGGTAAGGTGCTGGATATTGAAGTGATGTCTCAGTTTTGCCAATGGTGTCACACGAAAAAGCTGAATTTATCATGTGCATCAAAACATCAGTGTGCAAATCATAAGGGTTCATCTGGAAGTATGGAAGTGCTTGGTGCTTACAGAATATTTGAGCGTTCCAAGAGTTGTCGTAAACTCATTTATTCACAATACTATGGAGATGGTGACTCTAAGGGCTATGATACAGTTAAAGACATTTATGGGAAAGATTCCGTTTCAAAACTGGAATGCATTGGCCATATTCAGAAGCGAGTAGGCACTCGTTTGAGAAAATTAAAGTCATCGAATAAATCTCTTGGTGGCAAAGGGAAATTAACAGACTCCTTCATAAATAAGTTGCAAAATTACTATGGGATAGCAATTAGAGCTAATGCAGGGAATTTATTGCAAATGCAGAGTGCAACCATTGCTGCATTTGCTCACACATGTTCTAATAATAAACATCCCATGCATGGACAGTGCCCAACAGGAAAGGACAGTTGGTGTAAATATCAACGTGCAATTTCCTGTGGAAAAAAAATTCAAAGAAACAAATGCAGGTCTTCCAAAGAACATTATTAAAATCATTAAGCCAACATATATGCAGCTATGTGATCAAAACTTATTGAAAAAATGCTTACACGGTAAGACTCAAAATGCCAATGAAAGCTTCAATAATCTTTTGTGGACAATAATTCCCAAAAACACATTTGTGGAGCTACAGACTTTACGTTTGGGAGCATCAATAACTGCAATAATTTTTAATGATGGATTTTATGGTCTCTTGGCAATTTTTTTTGAACTGGGAATAACTCCTGGGGATTATACCCTGAGACACTTCCTTTCTCTCGATAAAGAAAGAATCATCACGTCAAAAAGGCAGTCATTGGGTACAACAAAAGTTGCCAGGAAAAAATTAAGAGCTGTTAGAAAGAAGAAAAAAGATAAAATTGTTAACAAAGAAGGTGTATCATATAAATGTGGTGAATATTAATAAAAATGAAGAGAGACATTTTTCATAAAACACAATTAAAAACTTTAAATGCATTTTTTGAGGAACTTTAATTTTGTAAAAATTTTGATACGCAAAACATGATATCTCAAAATATTATGAATATTTTTTAATGAAATTTTGTATGTATGTTATTTATACTATCCTAAAGGCAATGAACTAGGATTATAGTTTTGAGATGAATAGTTTTTTATTTAGAGCTCATTAATGTTGTTTATGCATAAGAATTTTGATAAATTTTCAGTTAGGAAATACTCGAACTGCTATAACTTTCTTATAAATGCAAATATTTCTTAGATCCTAGTTCATTGCCTTCACTAAAGCTCTAACTATATTTTGTAGAAAAAGAATTTGAAAATTTTGATTAGAATTCTTGTTAGGATGTTTTGCGTTTTACACCAATTTTCACAGTTTTTTACCCAAATTTCCCCATTTGACTGAGTTGCAAATTACATAAAACTTTTTAAATGGTATTATTCATTGTTTTGAATTGCAATAACCTAAAAAATAAACTAAAAATGAAAATTAAACAGTTTTTTCAAAAATTTGTCTTCGCACGTAGACAGATACCTTAAAAGCACACTGCTAAGAATATTAATATGTTCTGCGCATGTGCGGGAACTTGACTCTTAAAATTCCGATAAAATATAGAAATATTTTAAATTTATAATATTGTTTTGAAATATATGATTTGGAATGATTCATAGTAACTCTATGAATAATGGAGAAATAAAGATAAAACTTATTTAAAAAAAAAGAAAAATTATAAATTATTTGTCGATCTCGAGATTCGAACAGAAGACCAGCAAAATACAATGACACACCCTGCCGATCTAGCCACCAAGACTCGTACCTCGAGAGCTTCTGAAGGGTCAAAGATTCTCATTACGACTCGGCAATAAGTTTTAAGTATTGTGTAAATCTGGTTTTAAAAGCACAATGCTAAGAATATTAGTAGATTCTGCGCATGTGCGAGAATTTGACTCTTAAAATTCCGATAAAATATAGAAATATTTTAAATTTATAATATTGTTTTGAAATATGATTTGGAATGATTCATAGTAACTCTATGAATAATGGGGAAATAAAAATAAAATTTATTTAAAAAAAAAAGAAAAATTATAAATTATTTGTCGATTTTGAGATTCGAACAGAAGACCAGCAAAATACGAAGACACACCCTGCCGATCTAGCCACCAAGACTCGTACCTCGACAGCTTCTGAAGGGTCAAAGATTCTCATTACGACTCGGGAATAAGAATTAAGTATTATGTAAATCTGCTTTTAAAAGCACAATGCTAAGATAATTAATAGATTCTGCGCATGTGCGGGAACTTGACTCTTAAAATTCCGGTAAAATATAGAAATATTTTAAATTCATAATATTGTTTTGAAATATATGATTTGGAATGATTCATAGTAACGCTATGAATAATGGAGAAATATAGATAAAATATATTTAAAAAAAGAAAAATTATAAATTATTTGTCGATCTCGAGATTCGAACAGAAGACCAGCAAAATACAATGACACACCATGCAGATCTAGCCACCAAGACTCGTACCTCGAGAGCTTCTGAATTGTCAAAGATTCTTATTACGACTCCTCAATAAGTTTTAAGTATTGTGTAAATCTGGTTTAAAAGCACAATGCTAAGAATATTAGTAGATTCTGCGCATGTGCGAGAATTTGACTCTTAAAATTCCGATAAAATATAGAAATATTTTAAATTTATAATATTGTTTTGAAATATATGATTTGGAATGATTCATAGTAACTCTATGAATAAAGGAGAAATAAAGATAAAATTTATTTTTAAAAAAAAATTATAAATTATTTGTCGATCTCGAGAGTCGAACAGAAGACCAGCAAAATACAATGACACACCCTGCCGATTTAGACACCAAGACTCGTAACTCGAGAGTTTCTAAATGGTCAAATACTCTTATTACGACTCGGCAAAAGGTTTTAAGTATTGTGTAAATCTGGTTTTAAAAGCACAATGCTAAGAATATTAATAGATTCTGCGCATGTGCGGGAACTTGACTCTTAAAATTCCGATAAAATATAGAAATATTTTAAATTTATAATATTGTTTTGAAATATATGATTTGGAATGATTCACAGTAACTCTATGAATAATGGAGAAATAAAGATAAAATTTATTTAAAAAAAAAGAAAAATTATAAATTATTTGTCTATCTCGAGATTCGAACAGAAGACCAGCAAAATACAATGACACACCATGCAGATCTAGCCACCAAGACTCGTACCTCGAAAGCTTCTGAATTGTCAAAGATTCTTATTACGACTCCTCAATAAGTTTTAAGTATTGTGTAAATCTGGTTTTAAAAGCACAATGCTAAGAATATTAGTAGATTCTGCGCATGTGCGAGAATTTGACTCTTAAAATTCCGATAAAATATAGAAATATTTTAAATTTATAATATTGTTTTGAAATATGATTTGGAATGATTCATAGTAACTCTATGAATAATGGGGAAATAAAAATAAAATTTATTTAAAAAAAAAGAAAAATTATAAATTATTTGTCGATTTTGAGATTCGAACAGAAGACCAGCAAAATACAAAGACACACCCTGCCGATCTAGCCACCAAGACTCGTACCTCGACAGCTTCTGAAGGGTCAAAGATTCTCATTACGACTCGGCAATAAGAATTAAGTATTATGTAAATCTGGTTTTAAAAGCACAATGCTAAGATAATTAATAGTTTCTGCGCATGTGCGGGAACTTGACTCTTAAAATTCCGATAAAATATAGAAATATATTAAATTTATAATATTGTTTTGAAATATATGATTTGGAATGAGTCATAGTAACTCTATGAATAATGGAGAAATAAAGATAAACTTTATTTAAAAAAAAGAAAAATTATAAATTATTTGTCGATCTGGAGATTCGAACAGAAGACCAGCAAAATACAATGACACACCCTGCCGATCTAGCCACCAAGACTCATACCTCGAGAGTTTCTGAATGGTCAAAGACTCTTATAACGACTCTGCAATAAGTTTTAAGTATTGTGTAAATCTGGTTTTAAAAGCACAATGCTAAGAAGTTTAATAGATTCTGCGCATGTGCGGGAACTTCATTCTTAAAATTCCGATAAAATATAGAAATATTTTAAATTTATATATTGTTTTGAAATATATGATTTGGAATGATTCATAGTAAAGCTATGAATAATGGAGAAATATAGATAAAATTTATTTAAAAAAAAGAAAAATTATAAATTATTTGTCGATCTCGAGATTCGAACAGAAGACCAGCAAAATACAATGACACACCCTGCCGATCTAGCAACCAAGACTCGTACCTCGAGAGCTTCTGAAGGGTCAAAGATTCTTATTACGACTCGGCAATAAGTTTTAAGTATTGTGTAAATCGGGTTTTAAAAGCACACTGCTAAGAATATTAATATGTTCTGCGCATGTGCGGGAACTTGACTCTTAAAATTCCGATAAAATATAGAAATATTTTAAATTTATAATATTGTTTTGAAATATATGATTTGGAATGATTCATAGTAACTCTATGAATAATGGAGAAATAAAGATAAAATTTATTTAAAAAAAATAAAAATTATAAATTATTTGTCTATATCGAGATTCGAACAGAAGAACAGCAAAATACAATGACACACCGTGCCGATCTAGCCACCAACACTCGTACCTCGAGAGCTTCTGAAGGGTCAAAGATTCTCATTACGACTCGTCAATAAGTATTAAGTATTGTGTAAATCGGGTTTTAAAAGCACAATGCTAAGAATATTAATAGATTCTGCGCATGTGCTGGAACTTGACTCTTAAAATTCTGATAAAATATAGAAATATTTTAAATTTATAATATTGTTTTGAAATATATGATTTGGAATGATTCATAGTAACTCTATGAATAATGGAGAAATAAAGATAAAATTTATTTAAAAAAAAGAAAAATTATAAATTATTTGTTGAACTCGAGATTCGAACAGAAGACCGGCAAAATACAATGACACACCCTGCCGATCTAGCCACCAAGACTCGTATCTCGAGAGCTTCTGAAGGGTCAAAGATTCTCATTACGACTCGGCAATAAGTTTTAAGTATTGTGTAAATCTGGTTTTAAAAGCAGAATGCTAAGATAATTAATAGATTCTGCGCATGTGCGGGAACTTGACTCTTAAAATTCCGATAAAATATAGAAATATATTAAATTTATAATATTGTTTTGAAATATATGATTTGGAATGATTCACAGTAACTCTATGAATAATGGAGAAATAAAGATAAAATTTATTTAAAAAAAAAGAAAAATTATAAATTATTTGTCTATCTCGAGATTCGAACAGAAGACCAGCAAAATACAATGACACACCATGCAGATCTAGCCACCAAGACTCGTACCTCGAAAGCTTCTGAATTGTCAAAGATTCTTATTACGACTCCTCAATAAGTTTTAAGTATTGTGTAAATCTGGTTTCAAAAGCACAATGCTAAGAATATTAGTAGATTCTGCGCATGTGCGAGAATTTGACTCTTAAAATTCCGATAAAATATAGAAATATTTTAAATTTATAATATTGTTTTGAAATATGATTTGGAATGATTCATAGTAACTCTATGAATAATGGGGAAATAAAAATAAAATTTATTTAAAAAAAAAGAAAAATTATAAATTATTTGTCGATTTTGAGATTCGAACAGAAGACCAGCAAAATACAAAGACACACCCTGCCGATCTAGCCACCAAGACTCGTACCTCGACAGCTTCTGAAGGGTCAAAGATTCTCATTACGACTCGGCAATAAGAATTAAGTATTATGTAAATCTGGTTTTAAAAGCACAATGCTAAGATAATTAATAGTTTCTGCGCATGTGCGGGAACTTGACTCTTAAAATTCCGATAAAATATAGAAATATATTAAATTTATAATATTGTTTTGAAATATATGATTTGGAATGAGTCATAGTAACTCTATGAATAATGGAGAAATAAAGATAAACTTTATTTAAAAAAAAGAAAAATTATAAATTATTTGTCGATCTGGAGATTCGAACAGAAGACCAGCAAAATACAATGACACACCCTGCCGATCTAGCCACCAAGACTCATACCTCGAGAGTTTCTGAATGGTCAAAGACTCTTATAACGACTCTGCAATAAGTTTTAAGTATTGTGTAAATCTGGTTTTAAAAGCACAATGCTAAGAAGTTTAATAGATTCTGCGCATGTGCGGGAACTTCATTCTTAAAATTCCGATAAAATATAGAAATATTTTAAATTTATAATATTGTTTTGAAATATATGATTTGGAATGATTCATAGTAAAGCTATGAATAATGGAGAAATATAGATAAAATTTATTTAAAAAAAAGAAAAATTATAAATTATTTGTCGATCTCGAGATTCGAACAGAAGACCAGCAAAATACAATGACACACCCTGCCGATCTAGCAACCAAGACTCGTACCTCGAGAGCTTCTGAAGGGTCAAAGATTCTTATTACGACTCGGCAATAAGTTTTAAGTATTGTGTAAATCGGGTTTTAAAAGCACACTGCTAAGAATATTAATATGTTCTGCGCATGTGCGGGAACTTGACTCTTAAAATTCCGATAAAATATAGAAATATTTTAAATTTATAATATTGTTTTGAAATATATGATTTGGAATGATTCATAGTAACTCTATGAATAATGGAGAAATAAAGATAAAATTTATTTAAAAAAAATAAAAATTATAAATTATTTGTCTATATCGAGATTCGAACAGAAGAACAGCAAAATACAATGACACACCGTGCCGATCTAGCCACCAACACTCGTACCTCGAGAGCTTCTGAAGGGTCAAAGATTCTCATTACGACTCGTCAATAAGTATTAAGTATTGTGTAAATCGGGTTTTAAAAGCACAATGCTAAGAATATTAACAGATTCTGCGCATGTGCTGGAACTTGACTCTTAAAATTCTGATAAAATATAGAAATATTTTAAATTTATAATATTGTTTTGAAATATATGATTTGGAATGATTCATAGTAACTCTATGAATAATGGAGAAATAAAGATAAAATTTATTTAAAAAAAAGAAAAATTATAAATTATTTGTTGAACTCGAGATTCGAACAGAAGACCGGCAAAATACAATGACACACCCTGCCGATCTAGCCACCAAGACTCGTATCTCGAGAGCTTCTGAAGGGTCAAAGATTCTCATTACGACTCGGCAATAAGTTTTAAGTATTGTGTAAATCTGGTTTTAAAAGCAGAATGCTAAGATAATTAATAGATTCTGCGCATGTGCGGGAACTTGACTCTTAAAATTCCGATAAAATATAGAAATATATTAAATTTATAATATTGTTTTGAAATATATGATTTGGAATGATTCATAGTAACTCTATGAATAATGGAGAAATAAAGATAAACTTTATTTAAAAAAAAGAAAAATTATAAATTATTTGTCGATCTGGAGATTCGAACAGAAGACCAGCAAAATACAATGACACACCCTGCCGATCTAGCCACCAAGACTCATACCTGGAGAGTTTCTGAATGGTCAAAGACTCTTATAACGACTCGGCAATAAGTTTTAAGTATTGTGTAAATCTGGTTTTAAAAGCACAATGCTAAAAAGTTTAATAGATTCTGCGCATGTGCGGGAACTTGATTCTTAAAATTCCGATAAAATATAGAAATATTTTAAATTTATAATATTGTTTTGAAATATATGATTTGGAATGATTCATAGTAACTCTATGAATAATGGAGAAATAAAGATAAAATTTATTTAAAAAAAATAAAAATTATAAATTATTTGTCTATATCGAGATTCGAACAGAAGAACAGCAAAATACAATGACACACCGTGCCGATCTAGCCACCAACACTCGTACCTCGAGAGCTTCTGAAGGGTCAAAGATTCTCATTACGACTCGTCAATAAGTATTAAGTATTGTGTAAATCGGGTTTTAAAAGCACAATGCTAAGAATATTAATAGATTCTGCGCATGTGCTGGAACTTGACTCTTAAAATTCTGATAAAATATAGAAATATTTTAAATTTATAATATTGTTTTGAAATATATGATTTGGAATGATTCATAGTAACTCTATGAATAATGGAGAAATAAAGATAAAATTTATTTAAAAAAAAGAAAAATTATAAATTATTTGTTGAACTCGAGATTCGAACAGAAGACCGGCAAAATACAATGACACACCCTGCCGATCTAGCCACCAAGACTCGTATCTCGAGAGCTTCTGAAGGGTCAAAGATTCTCATTACGACTCGGCAATAAGTTTTAAGTATTGTGTAAATCTGGTTTTAAAAGCAGAATGCTAAGATAATTAATAGATTCTGCGCATGTGCGGGAACTTGACTCTTAAAATTCCGATAAAATATAGAAATATATTAAATTTATAATATTGTTTTGAAATATATGATTTGGAATGATTCACAGTAACTCTATGAATAATGGAGAAATAAAGATAAAATTTATTTAAAAAAAAAGAAAAATTATAAATTATTTGTCTATCTCGAGATTCGAACAGAAGACCAGCAAAATACAATGACACACCATGCAGATCTAGCCACCAAGACTCGTACCTCGAAAGCTTCTGAATTGTCAAAGATTCTTATTACGACTCCTCAATAAGTTTTAAGTATTGTGTAAATCTGGTTTCAAAAGCACAATGCTAAGAATATTAGTAGATTCTGCGCATGTGCGAGAATTTGACTCTTAAAATTCCGATAAAATATAGAAATATTTTAAATTTATAATATTGTTTTGAAATATGATTTGGAATGATTCATAGTAACTCTATGAATAATGGGGAAATAAAAATAAAATTTATTTAAAAAAAAAGAAAAATTATAAATTATTTGTCGATTTTGAGATTCGAACAGAAGACCAGCAAAATACAAAGACACACCCTGCCGATCTAGCCACCAAGACTCGTACCTCGACAGCTTCTGAAGGGTCAAAGATTCTCATTACGACTCGGCAATAAGAATTAAGTATTATGTAAATCTGGTTTTAAAAGCACAATGCTAAGATAATTAATAGTTTCTGCGCATGTGCGGGAACTTGACTCTTAAAATTCCGATAAAATATAGAAATATATTAAATTTATAATATTGTTTTGAAATATATGATTTGGAATGAGTCATAGTAACTCTATGAATAATGGAGAAATAAAGATAAACTTTATTTAAAAAAAAGAAAAATTATAAATTATTTGTCGATCTGGAGATTCGAACAGAAGACCAGCAAAATACAATGACACACCCTGCCGATCTAGCCACCAAGACTCATACCTCGAGAGTTTCTGAATGGTCAAAGACTCTTATAACGACTCTGCAATAAGTTTTAAGTATTGTGTAAATCTGGTTTTAAAAGCACAATGCTAAGAAGTTTAATAGATTCTGCGCATGTGCGGGAACTTCATTCTTAAAATTCCGATAAAATATAGAAATATTTTAAATTTATAATATTGTTTTGAAATATATGATTTGGAATGATTCATAGTAAAGCTATGAATAATGGAGAAATATAGATAAAATTTATTTAAAAAAAAGAAAAATTATAAATTATTTGTCGATCTCGAGATTCGAACAGAAGACCAGCAAAATACAATGACACACCCTGCCGATCTAGCAACCAAGACTCGTACCTCGAGAGCTTCTGAAGGGTCAAAGATTCTTATTACGACTCGGCAATAAGTTTTAAGTATTGTGTAAATCGGGTTTTAAAAGCACACTGCTAAGAATATTAATATGTTCTGCGCATGTGCGGGAACTTGACTCTTAAAATTCCGATAAAATATAGAAATATTTTAAATTTATAATATTGTTTTGAAATATATGATTTGGAATGATTCATAGTAACTCTATGAATAATGGAGAAATAAAGATAAAATTTATTTAAAAAAAATAAAAATTATAAATTATTTGTCTATATCGAGATTCGAACAGAAGAACAGCAAAATACAATGACACACCGTGCCGATCTAGCCACCAACACTCGTACCTCGAGAGCTTCTGAAGGGTCAAAGATTCTCATTACGACTCGTCAATAAGTATTAAGTATTGTGTAAATCGGGTTTTAAAAGCACAATGCTAAGAATATTAATAGATTCTGCGCATGTGCTGGAACTTGACTCTTAAAATTCTGATAAAATATAGAAATATTTTAAATTTATAATATTGTTTTGAAATATATGATTTGGAATGATTCATAGTAACTCTATGAATAATGGAGAAATAAAGATAAAATTTATTTAAAAAAAAGAAAAATTATAAATTATTTGTTGAACTCGAGATTCGAACAGAAGACCGGCAAAATACAATGACACACCCTGCCGATCTAGCCACCAAGACTCGTATCTCGAGAGCTTCTGAAGGGTCAAAGATTCTCATTACGACTCGGCAATAAGTTTTAAGTATTGTGTAAATCTGGTTTTAAAAGCAGAATGCTAAGATAATTAATAGATTCTGCGCATGTGCGGGAACTTGACTCTTAAAATTCCGATAAAATATAGAAATATATTAAATTTATAATATTGTTTTGAAATATATGATTTGGAATGATTCATAGTAACTCTATGAATAATGGAGAAATAAAGATAAACTTTATTTAAAAAAAAGAAAAATTATAAATTATTTGTCGATCTGGAGATTCGAACAGAAGACCAGCAAAATACAATGACACACCCTGCCGATCTAGCCACCAAGACTCATACCTGGAGAGTTTCTGAATGGTCAAAGACTCTTATAACGACTCGGCAATAAGTTTTAAGTATTGTGTAAATCTGGTTTTAAAAGCACAATGCTAAAAAGTTTAATAGATTCTGCGCATGTGCGGGAACTTGATTCTTAAAATTCCGATAAAATATAGAAATATTTTAAATTTATAATATTGTTTTGAAATATATGATTTGGAATGATTCATAGTAAAGCTATGAATAATGGAGAAATATAGATAAAATTTATTTAAAAAAAAGAAAAATTATAAATTATTTGTCGATCTCGAGATTAGAACAGAAGACCAGCAAAATACAATGACACACCCTGCCGATCTAGCAACCAAGACTCGTACCTCGAGAGCTTCTGAAGGGTCAAAGATTCTTATTACGACTCGGCAATAAGTTTTAAGTATTGTGTAAATCTGGTTTTAAAAGCACACTGCTAAGAATATTAATATGTTCTGCGCATGTGCGGGAACTTGACTCTTAAAATTCCGATAAAATATAGAAATATTTTAAATTTATAATATTGTTTTGAAATGTATGATTTGGAATGATTCATAGTAACTCTATGAATAATGGAGAAATAAAGATAAAATTTATTTAAAAAAAATAAAAATTATAAATTATTTGTCTATATCGAGATTCGAACAGAAGAACAGCAAAATACAATGACACACCGTGCAGATCTAGCCACCAACACTCGTACCTCGAGAGCTTCTGAAGGGTCAAAGATTCTCATTACGACTCGTCAATAAGTATTAAGTATTGTGTAAATCGGGTTTTAAAAGCACAATGCTAAGAATATTAATAGATTCTGCGCATGTGCTGGAACTTGACTCTTAAAATTCTGATAAAATATAGAAATATTTTAAATTTATAATATTGTTTTGAAATATATGATTTGGAATGATTCATAGTAACTCTATGAATAATGGAGAAATAAAGATGAAATTTATTTAAAAAAAAGAAAAATTATAAATTATTTGTCGAACTCGAGATTCGAACAGAAGACCGGCAAAATACAATGACACACCCTGCCGATCTAGCCACCAAGACTCGTATCTCGAGAGCTTCTGAAGGGTCAAAGATTCTCATTACGACTCGGCAATAAGTTTTAAGTATTTTGTAAATCAGGTTTTAAAAGCACACTGCTAAGAATATTAATATGTTCTGCGCATGTGCGGGAACTTGACTCTTAAAATTCCGATAAAATATAGAAATATTTTAAATTTATAATATTGTTTTGAAATATATGATTTGGAATGATTCATAGTAACTCTATGAATAATGGAGAAATAAAGATAAAATTTATTTAAAAAAAATAAAAATTATAAATTATTTGTCTATATCGAGATTCGAACAGAAGAACAGCAAAATACAATGACACACCGTGCCGATCTAGCCACCAACACTCGTACCGCGAGAGCTTCTGAAGGGTCAAAGATTCTCATTACGACTCGTCAATAAGTATTAAGTATTGTGTAAATCGGGTTTTAAAAGCACAATGCTAAGAATATTAATAGATTCTGCGCATGTGCTGGAACTTGACTCTTAAAATTCTGATAAAATATAGAAATATTTTAAATTTATAATATGGTTTTGAAATATATGATTTGGAATGATTCATAGTAACTCTATGAATAATGGAGAAATAAAGATAAAATTTATTTAAAAAAAAAATTATAAATTATTTGTCGAACTCGAGATTCGAACAGAAGACCGGCAAAATACAATGACACACCCTGCCGATCTAGCCACCAAGACTCGTATCTCGAGAGCTTCTGAAGGGTCAAAGATTCTCATTACGACTCGGCAATAAGTTTTAAGTATTGTGTAAATCTGGTTTTAAAAGCACAATGCTAAGATAATTAATAGATTCTGCGCATGTGCGGGAACTTGATTCTTAAAATTCCGATAAAATATAGAAATATATTAAATTTATAATATTGTTTTGAAATATATGATTTGGAATGATTCATAGTAACGCTATGAATAATGGAGAAATATAGATAAAATTTATTTAAAAAAAAGAAAAATTATAAATTATTTGTCGATCTCGAGATTAGAACAGAAGACCAGCAAAATACAATGACACACCCTGCCGATCTAGCAACCAAGACTCGTACCTCGAGAGCTTCTGAAGGGTCAAAGATTCTCATTATGACTCGGCAATAAGTATTAAGTATTGTGTAAATCTGGTTTTAAAAGCACAATGCTAAAAATATTAATATGTTCTGCGCATGTGCGGGAACTTGACTCTTAAAATTCCGATAAAATATAGAAATATTTTAAATTTATAATATTGTTTTGAAATATATGATTTGGAATGATTCATAGTAACTCTATGAATAATGGAGAAATAAAAATAAAATTTATTTAAAAAAAAGAAAAATTATAAAATTTGTCTATATCGAGTTTCGAACAGAAGACCAGCCAAATACAATGACACACCCTGCCGATCTAGCCACCAAGACTCGTACCTCGAGAGCTGCTGAAGGGTCAAAGATTCTTATTACGACTCGGCAATAAGTTTTAAGTATTATGTAGATCTGGTTTTAAGGTATCTGTCTACGTCTAAAAGGCCACTTTTGGTCAAAATTCACAATTTTTTTTATTTTTTTATTTTAAAGTGCATTTATTTAGCTTTCTAAATCTGTATTTATTTTTCTCCTTCGATTGATAGAAATGGAGATATGAAGATTTATGTAATTCAAAAGAGTCGAAAACGATACCGGAAGTGCTTACCGGAAGTTGAATGTTTTTCGTCGTTTCATCAAACATACGCTCCTAAAATCATAAATTAATTATTTTTTTAAATTTATACAAAACTATGTGCAAGCCACCTAAATTTGAATTAATTTTCAGCTCTTTATATACAGAAAAGATTGGCAACAGCTGCTTCTCGAACATTGTTTACGTTTGAAAACATCTGCTCGTCTCGTGTTATATGTTTATTTACTTTGCTTTTTCGAGTAAATACAGTTTAGTTTGATTTGAATATTTATTGCTTTTTGTTTAAAAAGTGTTTTAAATGGGTGGAAAAAGCATTAACAGAAGTAAGAAACGAAAGTTTCATGGAAATAGGCATTCTTCTTCCATACAAGCTGCAGACTCTGTTGGTGTATCAGATTCAAAACAAAAGACTTGCAGCGAAAAGAAACTGCTGAATTCGCAGTTATGTGAAGATAATGTTCCTGATTTGAAAACAAATAACCTTTCTGGATTTCGAATTATGGATATCGAGATATTAATAAGTGTTTTTACTCTTTTATGTTGTCCTTTATGCTTCAAAAGCAACTTGTATTTGATAGAGGATTCTACCTTTGGATTGTGTTCGAATTTCTGCCTCAAATGCAAGAATTGCTCCTTTTACAAAGGTTTTTCTTCATCTAAAAAGAAAAACACATCCAATGAAATAAACACTCGACTTGTGTGTGCACTTAGAATCATTGGAAAGGGTTATACGGCTGGAAAGAAATTTTTTGCTACCCTCAATTTTCCATCTTTTCTTTCCAAACAAGCATTCAGCATGCAGGAACTGAAGCTTCTTCGTGCTGCTCGTTCTGTTGCAGAAAATTCAATGAATATTGCTGCTACTGAGTTAAAAGACAATAAAAACCCTGCTGCTATTACTGAATGTGGTGTATCTGTTGATGGAACATGGCAACGGAGAGGGTTTTCATCACTGAATGGAGTAAGAAATATTTTAAATTTGTAATATTGTTTTGAAATATATGATAAGGAATGATTCATAGAAACTCTTTGAATAATGGAGAAATAAAGATAAAAATTATTTAAAAAAAAGAAAAATTATAAATTATTTGTCGATCTCGAGATTCGAACAGAAGACCAGCAAAATACAATGACACACCCTGCCGATCTAGCCACCAAGACTCGTCCCTCGAGAGGTTCTGAAGTGTCAAAGATTCTCATTACGATTCGGCAATAAGTTTCAAGTATTGTGTAAATCTGGTTTTAAAAGCACAATGCTAAGAATATTAGAAGATTCTGCGCATGTGCGGGAGCTTGAGTCTTAAAATTCCGATAAAATATAGAAATATTTTAAATTTATAATATTGTTTTGAAATATATGATTTTAAATGATTCATAGTAACTCTATGAATAATGGAGAAATAAAGATAAAATTTATTTAAAAAAAAAGAAAAATTATAAATTATTTGTCGATCTCGAGATTCGAACAGAAGACCAGCAAAATACAATGACACACCCTGCCGATCCAGCCACCAAGACTCGTACCTTGAGAGCTTCTGAAGGGTCAAAGATTCTCATTACGACTCGGCAATAAGTTTTAAGTATTGTGTAAATCTGGTTTTAAAAGCACAATGCTAAGAATATTAATAGATTCTGCGCATGTGCGGGAACTTGACTCTTAAAATTCCGATAAAATATAGAAATATTTTAAATTTGTAATATTGTTTTGAAATATATGATAAGGAATGATTCATAGAAACTCTATGAATAATGGAGAAATAAAGATAAAAATTATTTAAAAAAAAGAAAAATTATAAATTATTTGTCGATCTCGAGATTCGAACAGAAGACCAGCAAAATACAATGACACACCCTGCCGATCTAGCCACCAAGACTCGTCCCTCGAGAGGTTCTGAAGTGTCAAAGATTCTCATTACGATTCGGCAATAAGTTTCAAGTATTGTGTAAATCTGGTTTTAAAAGCACAATGCTAAGAATATTAGAAGATTCTGCGCATGTGCGGGAGCTTGAGTCTTAAAATTCCGATAAAATATAGAAATATTTTAAATTTATAATATTGTTTTGAAATATATGATTTTAAATGATTCATAGTAACTCTATGAATAATGGAGAAATAAAGATAAAATTTATTTAAAAAAAAGAAAAATTATAAATTATTTGTCGATCTCGAGATTCGAACAGAAGACCAGCAAAATACAATGACACACCCTGCCGATCCAGACACCAAGACTCGTACCTTGAGAGCTTCTGAAGGGTCAAAGATTCTCATTACGACTCGGCAATAAGTTTTAAGTATTGTGTAAATCTGGTTTTAAAAGCACAATGCTAAGAATATTAATAGATTCTGCGCATGTGCGGGAACTTGACTCTTAAAATTCCGATAAAATATAGAAATATTTTAAATTTATGATATTGTTTTGAAATATATGATTTGGAATGATTCATAGAAATTCTATGAATAATGTTGAAATAAAAATAAAATTTATTAAAAAAAAAGAAAAATTATAAATTATTTGTCGATCTCGAGATTCGAACAGAAGACCAGCAAAATACAATGACACACCCTGCCGATCCAGCCACCAAGACTCGTACCTTGAGAGCTTCTGAAGGGTCAAAGATTCTCATTACGACTCGGCAATAAGTTTTAAGTATTGTGTAAATCTGGTTTTAAAAGCACAATGCTAAGAATATTAATAGATTCTGCGCATGTGCGGGAACTTGACTCTTAAAATTCCGATAAAATATAGAAATATTTTAAATTTATGATATTGTTTTGAAATATATGATTTGGAATGATTCATAGAAATTCTATGAATAATGGAGAAATAAAGATAAAAATTATTTAAAAAAAAGAAAAATTATAAATTATTGGTCGATCTCGAGATTCGAACAGAAGACCAGCAAAATACAATGACACACCCTGCCGATCTAGCCACCAAGACTCGTACCTCGAGATCTTCTGAAGGGTCAAAGATTCTCATTACGACTCTCCAATAAGTTTTAAGTATTGTGTAAATCTGGTTTTAAAAGCACAAGGCTAAGAATATTAATAGATTCTGCGCATGTGTGGGAACTTGACTCTTAAAATTCCGATAAAATATAGAAATATTTTAAATTTATAATATTGTTTTGAAATATATGATTTTAAATGATTCATTGTAACTCTATGAATAATGGAGAAATAAAGATAAAATTTATTTAAAAAAAAGAAAAATTATAAATTATTTGTCGATCTCGAGATTCGAACAGAAGACCAGCAAAATACAATGACACACCCTGCCGATCTAGCCACCAAGACTCGTCCCTCGAGAGGTTCTGAAGTGTCAAAGATTCTCATTACGATTCGGAAATAAGTTTCAAGTATTGTGTAAATCTGGTTTTAAAAGCACAATGCTAAGAATATTAGAAGATTCTGCGCATGTGCGGGAGCTTGAGTCTTACAATTCCGATAAAATATAGAAATATTTTAAATTTATAATATTGTTTTGAAATATATGATTTTAAATGATTCATAGTAACTCTATGAATAATGGAGAAATAAAGATAAAATTTATTTAAAAAAAAGAAAAATTATAAATTATTTGTCGATCTCGAGATTCGAACAGAAGACCAGCAAAATACAATGACACACCCTGCCGATCCAGCCACCAAGACTCGTACCTTGAGAGCTTCTGAAGGGTCAAAGATTCTCATTACGACTCGGCAATAAGTTTTAAGTATTGTGTAAATCTGGTTTTAAAAGCACAATGCTAAGAATATTAATAGATTCTGCGCATGTGCGGGAACTTGACTCTTAAAATTCCGATAAAATATAGAAATATTTTAAATTTATGATATTGTTTTGAAATATATGATTTGGAATGATTCATAGAAATTCTATGAATAATGGAGAAATAAAGATAAAAATTATTTAAAAAAAAGAAAAATTATAAATTATTGGTCGATCTCGAGATTCGAACAGAAGACCAGCAAAATACAATGACACACCCTGCCGATCTAGCCACCAAGACTCGTACCTCGAGATCTTCTGAAGGGTCAAAGATTCTCATTACGACTCTCCAATAAGTTTTAAGTATTGTGTAAATCTGGTTTTAAAAGCACAAGGCTAAGAATATTAATAGATTCTGCGCATGTGTGGGAACTTGACTCTTAAAATTCCGATAAAATATAGAAATATTTTAAATTTATAATATTGTTTTGAAATATATGATTTTAAATGATTCATTGTAACTCTATGAATAATGGAGAAATAAAGATAAAATTTATTTAAAAAAAAGAAAAATTATAAATTATTTGTCGATCTCGAGATTCGAACAGAAGACCAGCAAAATACAATGACACACCCTGCCGATCTAGCCACCAAGACTCGTCCCTCGAGAGGTTCTGAAGTGTCAAAGATTCTCATTACGATTCGGCAATAAGTTTCAAGTATTGTGTAAATCTGGTTTTAAAAGCACAATGCTAAGAATATTAGAAGATTCTGCGCATGTGCGGGAGCTTGAGTCTTACAATTCCGATAAAATATAGAAATATTTTAAATTTATAATATTGTTTTGAAATATATGATTTTAAATGATTCATAGTAACTCTATGAATAATGGAGAAATAAAGATAAAATTTATTTAAAAAAAAGAAAAATTATAAATTATTTGTCGATCTCGAGATTCGAACAGAAGACCAGCAAAATACAATGACACACCCTGCCGATCCAGCCACCAAGACTCGTACCTTGAGAGCTTCTGAAGGGTCAAAGATTCTCATTACGACTTGGCAATAAGTTTTAAGTATTGTGTAAATCTGGTTTTAAAAGCACAATGCTAAGAATATTAATAGATTCTGCGCATGTGCGGGAACTTGACTCTTAAAATTCCGATAAAATATAGAAATATTTTAAATTTATGATATTGTTTTGAAATATATGATTTGGAATGATTCATAGAAATTCTATGAATAATGGAGAAATAAAGATAAAAATTATTTAAAAAAAAGAAAAATTATAAATTATTGGTCGATCTCGAGATTCGAACAGAAGACCAGCAAAATACAATGACACACCGTGCCGATCTAGCCACCAAGACTCGTTCCTCGAGATCTTCTGAAGGGTCAAAGATTCTCATTACGACTCTCCAATAAGTTTTAAGTATTGTGTAAATCTGGTTTTAAAAGCACAAGGCTAAGAATATTAATAGATTCTGCGCATGTGTGGGAACTTGACTCTTAAAATTCCAATAAAATATAGAAATATTTTAAATTTATAATATTGTTTTGAAATATATGATTTTAAATGATTCATAGTAACTCTATGAATAATGGAGAAATAAAGATAAAATTTATTTAAAAAAAAGAAAAATTATAAATTATTGGCTGATTTCGAGATTCGAACAGAAGACCAGCAAAATACAATGACACACCCTGCCGATCTAGCCACCAAGACTCGTACCTCGAGAGCTTCTGAAGGGTCAAAGATTCTCATTACGACTCGGCAATAAGTTTTAAGTATTGTGTAAATCTGGTTTTAAAAGCACAATGCTAAGAATATTAATAGATTCTGCGCATGTGCGGGAACTTGACTCTTAAAATTCCGATAAAATATAGAAATATTTTAAATTTGTAATATTGTTTTGAAATATATGATAAGGAATGATTCATAGAAACTCTATGAATAATGGAGAAATAAAGATAAAAATTATTTAAAAAAAAGAAAAATTATAAATTATTGGTCGATCTCGAGATTCGAACAGAAGACCAGCAAAATACAATGACACACCCTGCCGATCTAGCCACCAAGACTCGTACCTCGAGATCTTCTGAAGGGTCAAAGATTCTCATTACGACTCTCCAATAAGTTTTAAGTATTGTGTAAATCTGGTTTTAAAAGCACAAGGCTAAGAATATTAATAGATTCTGCGCATGTGTGGGAACTTGACTCTTAAAATTCCGATAAAATATAGAAATATTTTAAATTTATAATATTGTTTTGAAATATATGATTTTAAATTCTTCATAGTAACTCTATGAATAATGGAGAAATAAAGATAAAATTTATTTAAAAAAAAGAAAAATTATAAATTATTGGCTGATTTCGAGATTCGAACAGAAGACCAGCAAAATACAATGACACACCCTGCCGATCTAGCCACCAAGACTCGTACCTCGAGAGCTTCTGAAGGGTCAAAGATTCTCATTACGACTCGGCAATAAGTTTTAAGTATTGTGTAAATCTGGTTTTAAAAGCACAATGCTAAGAATATTAATAGATTCTGCGCATGTGCGGGAACTTGACTCTTAAAATTCCGATAAAATATAGAAATATTTTAAATTTGTAATATTGTTTTGAAATATATGATAAGGAATGATTCATAGAAACTCTATGAATAATGGAGAAATAAAGATACAAATTATTTAAAAAAAAAGAAAAATTATAAATTATTGGTCGATCTCGAGATTCGAACAGAAGACCAGCAAAATACAATGACACACCCTGCCGATCTAGCCACCAAGACTCGTACCTCGAGAGCTTCTGAAGGGTCAAAGATTCTCATTACGACTCGGCAATAAGTTTTAAGTATTGTGTAAATCTGGTTTTAAAAGCACAATGCTAAGAATATTAATAGATTCTGCGCATGTGCGGGAACTTGAGTCTTAAAATTCCGATAAAATATAGAAATATTTTAAATTTATAATATTGTTTTAAAATATATGATTTTAAATGATTCATAGTAACTCTATGAATAATGGAGAAATAAAGATAAAATTTATTTAAAAAAAAGAAAAATTATAAATTATTTGTCGGTCTCGAGATTCGAACAGAAGACCAGCAAAATACAATGACACACCCTGCCGATCCAGCCACCCAGACTCGTACCTTGAGAGCTTCTGAAGTTTCAAAGATTCTCATTACGACTCGGCAATAAGTTTTAAGTATTGTGTAAATCTGGTTTTAAAAGCACAATGCTAAGAATATTAATAGATTCTGAGCATGTGCGGGAACTTGACTCTTAAAATTCCGATAAAATATAGAAATATTTTAAATTTATAATATTGTTTTGAAATATATGATTTTAAATGATTCATAGTAACTCTATGAATAATGGAGAAATAAAGATAAAATTTATTTAAAAAAAAGAAAAATTATAAAATCTTTGTCGATCTCAAGATTCGAACAGAAGACCAGCAAAATACAATGACACACCCTGCCGATCTAGCCACCAAGACTCGTACCTCGAGATCTTCTGAAGGGTCAAAGATTCTCATTACGACTCTCCAATAAGTTTTAAGTATTGTGTAAATCTGGTTTTAAAAGCACAATTCTAAGAATATTAATAGATTCTGCGCATGTGTGGGAACTTGACTCTTAAAATTCCGATAAAATATAGAAATATTTTAAATTTATAATATTGTTTTTAAATATATGATTTTAAATGATTCATAGTAACTCTATGAATAATGGAGAAATAAAGATAAAATTTATTTAAATAAAAGAAAAATTATAAATTATTGGCTGATTTCGAGATTCGAACAGAAGACCAGCAAAATACAATGACACACCCTGCCGATCTAGCCACCAAGACTCGTACCTCGAGAGCTTCTGAAGGGTCAAAGATTCTCATTACGACTCGGCAATAAGTTTTAAGTATTGTGTAAATCTGGTTTTAAAAGCACAATGCTAAGAATATTAATAGATTCTGCGCATGTGCGGGAACTTGACTCTTAAAATTCCGATAAAATATAGAAATATTTTAAATTTGTAATATTGTTTTGAAATATATGATAAGGAATGATTCATAGAAACTCTATGAATAATGGAGAAATAAAGATAAAAATTATTTAAAAAAAAGAAAAATTATAAATTATTTGTCGATCTCGAGATTCGAACAGAAGACCAGCAAAATACAATGACACACCCTGCCGATCCAGCCACCAAGACTCGTACCTTGAGAGCTTCTGAAGGGTCAAAGATTCTCATTACGACTCGGCAATAAGTTTTAAGTATTGTGTAAATCTGGTTTTAAAAGCACAATGCTAAGAATATTAATAGATTCTGCGCATGTGCGGGAACTTGACTCTTAAAATTCCGATAAAATATAGAAATATTTTAAATTTATGATATTGTTTTGAAATATATGATTTGGAATGATTCATAGAAATTCTATGAATAATGGAGAAATAAAGATAAAAATTATTTAAAAAAAAGAAAAATTATAAATTATTGGTCGATCTCGAGATTCGAACAGAAGACCAGCAAAATACAATGACACACCCTGCCGATCTAGGCACCAAGACTCGTACCTCGAGATCTTCTGAAGGGTCAAAGATTCTCATTACGACTCTCCAATAAGTTTTAAGTATTGTGTAAATCTGGTTTTAAAAGCACAATGCTAAGAATATTAATAGATTCTGCGCATGTGTGGGAACTTGACTCTTAAAATTCCGATAAAATATAGAAATATTTTAAATTTATAATAATGTTTTGAAATATATGATTTTAAATGATTCGTAGTAACTCGATGAATAATGGAGAAATAAAGATAAAATTTATTTAAAAAAAAGAAAAATTATAAATTATTGGCCGATTTCGAGATTCGAACAGAAGACCATCAAAATACAATGACACACCCTGCCGATCTAGCCACCAAGACTCGTACCTCGAGAGCTTCTGAAGGGTCAAAGATTCTCATTACGACTCGGCAATAAGTTTTAAGTATTGTGTAAATCTGGTTTTAAAAGCACAATGCTAAGAATATTAATAGATTCTGCGCATGTGCGGGAACTTGACTCTTAAAATTCCGATAAAATATAGAAATATTTTAAATTTATGATATTGTTTTGAAATATATGATTTGGAATGATTCATAGAAATTCTATGAATAATGGAGAAATAAAGATACAAATTATTTAAAAAAAAGAAAAATTATAAATTATTGGTCGATCTCGAGATTCGAACAGAAGACCATCAAAATACAATGACACACCCTGCCGATCTAGCCACCAAGACTCGTACCTCGAGAGCTTCTGAAGGGTCAAAGATTCTCATTACGACTCGGCAATAAGTTTTAAGTATTGTGTAAATCTGGTTTTAAAAGCACAATGCTAAGAATATTAATAGATTCTGCGCATGTGCGGGAACTTGACTCTTAAAATTCCGATAAAATATAGAAATATTTTAAATTTATGATATTGTTTTGAAATATATGATTTGGAATGATTCATAGAAATTCTATGAATAATGGAGAAATAAAGATACAAATTATTTAAAAAGAAGAAAAATTATAAATTATTGGTCGATCTCGAGATTCGAACAGAAGACCAGCAAAATACAATGACACACCCTGCCGATCTAGCCACCAAGACTCGTACCTCGAGAGCTTCTGAAGGGTCAAAGATTCTCATTACGACTCGGCAATAAGTTTTAAGTATTGTGTAAATCTGGTTTTAAAAGCACAATGCTAAGAATATTAATAGATTCTGCGCATGTGCGGGAACTTGAGTCTTAATATTCCGATAAAATATAGAAATATTTTAAATTTATAATATTGTTTTGAAATATATGATTTTAAATGATTCATAGTAACTCTATGAATAATGGAGAAATAAAGATAAAATTTATTTAAAAAAAAGAAAAATTATAAATTATTGGCTGATTTCGAGATTCGAACAGAAGACCAGCAAAATACAATGACACACCCTGCCGATCTAGCCACCAAGACTCGTACCTCGAGAGCTTCTGAAGGGTCAAAGATTCTCATTACGACTCGGCAATAAGTTTTAAGTATTGTGTAAATCTGGTTTTAAAAGCACAATGCTAAGAATATTAATAGATTCTGCGCATGTGCGGGAACTTGACTCTTAAAATTCCGATAAAATATAGAAATATTTTAAATTTGTAATATTGTTTTGAAATATATGATAAGGAATGATTCATAGAAACTCTATGAATAATGGAGAAATAAAGATACAAATTATTTAAAAAAAAAGAAAAATTATAAATTATTGGTCGATCTCGAGATTCGAACAGAAGACCATCAAAATACAATGACACACCCTGCCGATCTAGCCACCAAGACTCGTACCTCGAGAGCTTCTGAAGGGTCAAAGATTCTCATTACGACTCGGCAATAAGTTTTAAGTATTGTGTAAATCTGGTTTTAAAAGCACAATGCTAAGAATATTAATAGATTCTGCGCATGTGCGGGAATTTGAGTCTTAAAATTCCGATAAAATATAGAAATATTTTAAATTTATAATATTGTTTTGAAATATATGATTTTAAATGATTCATAGTAACTCTATGAATAATGGAGAAATAAAGATAAAATTTATTTAAAAAAAAGAAAAATTATAAAATCTTTGTCGATCTCAAGATTCGAACAGAAGACCAGCAAAATACAATGACACACCCTGCCGATCTAGCCACCAAGACTCGTACCTCGAGATCTTCTGAAGGGTCAAAGATTCTCATTACGACTCTCCAATAAGTTTTAAGTATTGTGTAAATCTGGTTTTAAAAGCACAATTCTAAGAATATTAATAGATTCTGCGCATGTGTGGGAACTTGACTCTTAAAATTCCGATAAAATATAGAAATATTTTAAATTTGTAATATCGTTTTGAAATATATGATAAGGAATGATTCATAGAAACTCTATGAATAATGGAGAAATAAAGATAAAAATTATTTAAAAAAAAGAAAAATTATAAATTATTTGTCGATCTCGAGATTCGAACAGAAGACCAGCAAAATACAATGACACACCCTGCCGATCTAGCCACCAAGACTCGTCCCTCGAGAGGTTCTGAAGTGTCAAAGATTCTCATTACGATTCGGCAATAAATTTCAAGTATTGTGTAAATCTGGTTTTAAAAGCACAATGCTAAGAATATTAGAAGCTTCTGCGCATGTGCGGGAGCTTGAGTCTTAAAATTCCGATAAAATATAGAAATATTTTAAATTTATAATATTGTTTTGAAATATATGATTTTAAATGATTCATAGTAACTCTATGAATAATGGAGAAATAAAGATAAAATTTATTTAAAAAAAAGAAAAATTATAAATTATTTGTCGATCTCGAGATTCGAACAGAAGACCAGCAAAATACAATGACACACCCTGCCGATCCAGCCACCAAGACTCGTACCTTGAGAGCTTCTGAAGGGTCAAAGATTCTCATTACGACTCGGCAATAAGTTTTAAGTATTGTGTAAATCTGGTTTTAAAAGCACAATGCTAAGAATATTAATAGATTCTGCGCATGTGCGGGAACTTGACTCTTAAAATTCCGATAAAATATAGAAATATTTTAAATTTATGATATTGTTTTGAAATATATGATTTGGAATGATTCATAGAAATTCTATGAATAATGGAGAAATAAAGATACAAATTATTTAAAAAAAAGAAAATTATAAATTATTGGTCGATCTCGAGATTCGAACAGAAGACCATCAAAATACAATGACACACCCTGCCGATCTAGCCACCAAGACTCGTACCTCGAGATCTTCTGAAGGGTCAAAGATTCTCATTACGACTCTCCAATAAGTTTTAAGTATTGTGTAAATCTGGTTTTAAAAGCACAATTCTAAGAATATTAATAGATTCTGCGCATGTGTGGGAACTTGACTCTTAAAATTCCGATAAAATATAGAAATATTTTAAATTTATAATATTGTTTTTAAATATATGATTTTAAATGATTCATAGTAACTCTATGAATAATGGAGAAATAAAGATAAAATTTATTTAAAAAAAAGAAAAATTATAAATTATTGGCTGATTTCGAGATTCGAACAGAAGACCAGCAAAATACAATGACACACCCTGCCGATCTAGCCACCAAGACTCGTACCTCGAGAGCTTCTGAAGGGTCAAAGATTCTCATTACGACTCGGCAATAAGTTTTAAGTATTGTGTAAATCTGGTTTTAAAAGCACAATGCTAAGAATATTAATAGATTCTGCGCATGTGCGGGAACTTGACTCTTAAAATTCCGATAAAATATAGAAATATTTTAAATTTGTAATATTGTTTTGAAATATATGATAAGGAATGATTCATAGAAACTCTATGAATAATGGAGAAATAAAGATAAAAATTATTTAAAAAAAAGAAAAATTATAAATTATTTGTCAAACTCGAGATTCGAACAGAAGACCAGCAAAATACAATGACACACCCTGCCGATCTAGCCACCAAGACTCGTCCCTCGAGAGGTTCTGAAGTGTCAAAGATTCTCATTACGATTCGGCAATAAATTTCAAGTATTGTGTAAATCTGGTTTTAAAAGCACAATGCTAAGAATATTAGAAGCTTCTGCGCATGTGCGGGAGCTTGAGTCTTAAAATTCCGATAAAATATAGAAATATTTTAAATTTATAATATTGTTTTGAAATATATGATTTTAAATGATTCATAGTAACTCTATGAATAATGGAGAAATAAAGATAAAATTTATTTAAAAAAAGAAAAATTATAAATTATTTGTCGATCTCGAGATTCGAACAGAAGACCAGCAAAATACAATGACACACCCTGCCGATCTAGCCACCAAGACTCGTACCTCGAGAGCTTCTGAAGGGTCAAAGATTCTCATTACGACTCGGCAATAAGTTTTAAGTATTGTGTAAATCTGGTTTTAAAAGCACAATGCTAAGAATATTAATAGATTCTGCGCATGTGCGGGAACTTGACTCTTAAAATTCCGATAAAATATAGAAATATTTTAAATTTATGATATTGTTTTGAAATATATGATTTGGAATGATTCATAGAAATTCTATGAATAATGGAGAAATAAAGATACAAATTATTTAAAAAAAAGAAAAATTATAAATTATTGGTCGATCTCGAGATTCGAACAGAAGACCATCAAAATACAATGACACACCCTGCCGATCTAGCCACCAAGACTCGTACCTCGAGAGCTTCTGAAGGGTCAAAGATTCTCATTACGACTCGGCAATAAGTTTTAAGTATTGTGTAAATCTGGTTTTAAAAGCACAATGCTAAGAATATTAATAGATTCTGCGCATGTGCGGGAACTTGACTCTTAAAATTCCGATAAAATATAGAAATATTTTAAATTTATGATATTGTTTTGAAATATATGATTTGGAATGATTCATAGAAATTCTATGAATAATGGAGAAATAAAGATACAAATTATTTAAAAAAAAGAAAAATTATAAATTATTGGTCGATCTCGAGATTCGAACAGAAGACCAGCAAAATACAATGACACACCCTGCCGATCTAGCCACCAAGACTCGTACCTCGAGAGCTTCTGAAGGGTCAAAGATTCTCATTACGACTCGGCAATAAGTTTTAAGTATTGTGTAAATCTGGTTTTAAAAGCACAATGCTAAGAATATTAATAGATTCTGCGCATGTGCGGGAACTTGAGTCTTAATATTCCGATAAAATATAGAAATATTTTAAATTTATAATATTGTTTTGAAATATATGATTTTAAATGATTCATAGTAACTCTATGAATAATGGAGAAATAAAGATAAAATTTATTTAAAAAAAAGAAAAATTATAAATTATTTGTCGATCTCGAGATTCGAACAGAAGACCAGCAAAATACAATGACACACCCTGCCGATCCAGCCACCAAGACTCGTACCTTGAGAGCTTCTGAAGGGTCAAAGATTCTCATTACGACTCGGCAATAAGTTTTAAGTATTGTGTAAATCTGGTTTTAAAAGCACAATGCTAAGAATATTAATAGATTCTGCGCATGTGCGGGAACTTGACTCTTAAAATTCCGATAAAATATAGAAATATTTTAAATTTATGATATTGTTTTGAAATATATGATTTGGAATGATTCATAGAAATTCTATGAATAATGGAGAAATAAAGATAAAAATTATTTAAAAAAAAGAAAAATTATAAATTATTGGTCGATCTCGAGATTCGAACAGAAGACCAGCAAAATACAATGACACACCCTGCCGATCTAGGCACCAAGACTCGTACCTCGAGATCTTCTGAAGGGTCAAAGATTCTCATTACGACTCTCCAATAAGTTTTAAGTATTGTGTAAATCTGGTTTTAAAAGCACAATGCTAAGAATATTAATAGATTCTGCGCATGTGTGGGAACTTGACTCTTAAAATTCCGATAAAATATAGAAATATTTTAAATTTATAATAATGTTTTGAAATATATGATTTTAAATGATTCATAGTAACTCTATGAATAATGGAGAAATAAAGATAAAATTTATTTAAAAAAAAGAAAAATTATAAATTATTGGCCGATTTCGAGATTCGAACAGAAGACCATCAAAATACAATGACACACCCTGCCGATCTAGCCACCAAGACTCGTACCTCGAGAGCTTCTGAAGGGTCAAAGATTCTCATTACGACTCGGCAATAAGTTTTAAGTATTGTGTAAATCTGGTTTTAAAAGCACAATGCTAAGAATATTAATAGATTCTGCGCATGTGCGGGAACTTGACTCTTAAAATTCCGATAAAATATAGAAATATTTTAAATTTATGATATTGTTTTGAAATATATGATTTGGAATGATTCATAGAAATTCTATGAATAATGGAGAAATAAAGATACAAATTATTTAAAAAAAAGAAAAATTATAAATTATTGGTCGATCTCGAGATTCGAACAGAAGACCATCAAAATACAATGACACACCCTGCCGATCTAGCCACCAAGACTCGTACCTCGAGAGCTTCTGAAGGGTCAAAGATTCTCATTACGACTCGGCAATAAGTTTTAAGTATTGTGTAAATCTGGTTTTAAAAGCACAATGCTAAGAATATTAATAGATTCTGCGCATGTGCGGGAACTTGACTCTTAAAATTCCGATAAAATATAGAAATATTTTAAATTTATGATATTGTTTTGAAATATATGATTTGGAATGATTCATAGAAATTCTATGAATAATGGAGAAATAAAGATACAAATTATTTAAAAAAAAGAAAAATTATAAATTATTGGTCGATCTCGAGATTCGAACAGAAGACCAGCAAAATGCAATGACACACCCTGCCGATCTAGCCACCAAGACTCGTACCTCGAGAGCTTCTGAAGGGTCAAAGATTCTCATTACGACTCGGCAATAAGTTTTAAGTATTGTGTAAATCTGGTTTTAAAAGCACAATGCTAAGAATATTAATAGATTCTGCGCATGTGCGGAAACTTGACTCTTAAAATTCCGATAAAATATAGAAATATTTTAAATTTATAATATTGTTTTGAAATATATGATTTGGATTGATTCATAGTAACTCTATGAATAATGGAGAAATATAGATAAAATAAATTTAAAAAAAAGAAAAATTATAAAATCTTTGTCGATCTCGAGATTCGAACAGAAGACCAGCAAAATACAATGACACACCCTGCCGATCTAGCCACCAAGACTCGTCCCTAGAGAGGTTCTGAAGTGTCAAAGATTCTCATTACGATTCGGCAATAAATTTCAAGTATTGTGTAAATCTGGGTTTAAAAGCACAATGCTAAGAATATTAGAAGATTCTGCGCATGTGCGGGAGCTTGAGTCTTAAAATTCCGATAAAATATAGAAATATTTTAAATTTATAATATTGTTTTGAAATATATGATTTTAAATGATTCATAGTAACTCTATGAATAATGGAGAAATAAAGATAAAATTTATTTAAAAAAAAGAAAAATTATAAATTATTTGTCGATCTCGAGATTCGAACAGAAGACCAGCAAAATACAATGACACACCCTGCCGATCTAGCCACCAAGACTCGTACCTCGAGAGCTTCTGAAGGGTCAAAGATTCTCATTACGACTCGGCAATAAGTTTTAAGTATTGTGTAAATCTGGTTTTAAAAGCACAATGCTAAGAATATTAATAGATTCTGCGCATGTGCGGGAAGTTGACTCTTAAAATTCCGATAAAATATAGAAATATTTTAAATTTATGATATTGTTTTGAAATATATGATTTGGAATGATTCATAGAAATTCTATGAATAATGGAGAAATAAAGATACAAATTATTTAAGAAAAAGAAAAATTATAAATTATTGGTCGATCTCGAGATTCGAACAGAAGACCATCAAAATACAATGACACACCCTGCCGATCTAGCCACCAAGACTCGTACCTCGAGAGCTTCTGAAGGGTCAAAGATTCTCATTACGACTCGGCAATAAGTTTTAAGTATTGTGTAAATCTGGTTTTAAAAGCACAATGCTAAGAATATTAATAGATTCTGCGCATGTGCGGGAACTTGACTCTTAAAATTCCGATAAAATATAGAAATATTTTAAATTTATGATATTTTTTTGAAATATATGATTTGGAATGATTCATAGAAATTCTATGAATAATGGAGAAATAAAGATACAAATTATTTAAAAAAAAGAAAAATTATAAATTATTGGTCGATCTCGAGATTCGAACAGAAGACCATCAAAATACAATGACACACCCTGCCGATCTAGCCACCAAGACTCGTACCTCGAGAGCTTCTGAAGGGTCAAAGATTCTCATTACGACTCGGCAATAAGTTTTAAGTATTGTGTAAATCTGGTTTTAAAAGCACAATGCTAAGAATATTAATAGATTCTGCGCATGTGCGGGAACTTGAGTCTTAAAATTCCGATAAAATATAGAAATATTTTAAATTTATAATATTGTTTTGAAATATATGATTTTAAATGATTCATAGTAACTCTATGAATAATGGAGAAATAAAGATAAAATTTATTTAAAAAAAAGAAAAATTATAAATTATTTGTCGATCTCGAGATTCGAACAGAAGACCAGCAAAATACAATGACACACCCTGCCGATCCAGCCACCAAGACTCGTACCTTGAGAGCTTCTGAAGTTTCAAAGATTCTCATTACGACTCGGCAATAAGTTTTAAGTATTGTGTAAATCTGGTTTTAATAGCACAATGCTAAGAATATTAATAGATTCTGAGCATGTGCGGGAACTTGACTCTTAAAATTCCGATAAAATATAGAAATATTTTAAATTTATAATATTGTTTTGAAATATATGATTTTAAATGATTCATAGTAACTCTATGAATAATGGAGAAATAAAGATAAAATTTATTTAAAAAAAAGAAAAATTATAAAATCTTTGTCCATCTCCAGATTCGAACAGAAGACCAGCAAAATACAATGACACACCCTGCCGATCTAGCCACCAAGACTCGTACCTCGAGATCTTCTGAAGGGTCAAAGATTCTCATTACGACTCTCCAATAAGTTTTAAGTATTGTTTAAATCTGGTTTTAAAAGCACAAGGCTAAGAATATTAATAGATTCTGCGCATGTGTGGGAACTTGACTCTTAAAATTCCGATAAAATATAGAAATATTTTAAATTTATAATATTGTTTTGAAATATATGATTTTAAATGATTTATAGTAAATCTATGAATAATGGAGAAATAAAGATAAAATTTATTTTAAAAAAAGAAAAATTATAAATTATTGGCTGATTTCGAGATTCGAACAGAAGACCAGCAAAATACAATGACACACCCTGCCGATCTAGCCACCAAGACTCGTACCTTGAGAGCTTCTGAAGGGTCAAAGATTCTCATTACGACTCGGCAATAAGTTTTAAGTATTGTGTAAATCTGGTTTTAAAAGCACAATGCTAAGAATATTTATAGATTCTGCGCATGTGCGGGAACTTGAGTCTTAAAATTCCGATAAAATATAGAAATATTTTAAATTTATAATATTGTTTTGAAATATATGATTTGGATTGATTCATAGTAACTCTATGAATAATGGAAAAATAAAGATAAAATTTATTTTAAAAAAAATGAAAAATTATAAAATCTTTGTCGATCTCGAGATTCGAACAGAAGACCAGCAAAATACAATGACACACAGTGCCGATCTAGCCACCAAGAGGCGTACCACGAGAGCTTCTGAAGGGTCAAAGATTCTCATTACGACTCAGCAATAAGTTTTAAGTATTGTGTAAATCTGGTTTTAAAAGTACAATGCTAAGAATATTAATAGATTCTGCGCATGTGCGGGAACTTGACTCTTAAAATTCCGATAAAATATAGAAATATTTTAAATTTATAATATTGTTTTGAAATATATGATTTGGAATGATTCATAGAAATTCTATGAATAATGGAGAAATAAAGATACAAATTATTTAAAAAAAAAGAAAAATTATAAATTATTGGTCGATCTCGAGATTCGAACAGAAGACCAGCAAAATACAATGACACACCCTGCCGATCTAGCCACCAAGACTCGTACCTCGAGAGCTTCTGAAGGGTCAAACATTCTCATTACGACTCGGCAATAAGTTTTAAGTATTGTGTAAATCTGGTTTTAAAAGCACAATGCTAAGAATATTAATAGATTCTGCGCATGTGCGGGAACTTGAGCCTTAAAATTCCGATAAAATATAGAAATATTTTTAATTTATAATATTGTTTTGAAATATATGATTTTAAATGATTCATAGTAACTCTATGAATAATGGAGAAATAAAGATAAAATTTATTTAAAAAAAAGAAAAATTATAAATTATTTGTCGATCTCGAGATTCGAACAGAAGACCAGCAAAATACAATGACACACCCTGCCGATCCAGCCACTAAGACGCGTACCTTGAGAGCTTCTGAAGTTTCAAAGATTCTCATTACGACTCGGCAATAAGTTTTAAGTATTGTGTAAATCTCGTTTTAAAAGCACAATGCTAAGAATATTAATAGATTCTGAGCATGTGCGGGAACTTGACTCTTAAAATTCCGATAAAATATAGAAATATTTTAAATTTATAATATTGTTTTGAAATATATGATTTTAAATGATTCATAGTAACTCTATGAATAATGGAGAAATAAAGATAAAATTTATTTAAAAAAAAGAAAAATTATAAATTATTGGCTGATTTCGAGATTCGAACAGAAGACCAGCAAAATACAATGACAAACCCTGCCGATCTAGCCACCAAGACTCGTACCTCGAGAGCTTCTGAAGGGTCAAAGATTCTCATTACGACTCGGCAATAAGTTTTAAGTATTGTGTAAATCTGGTTTTAAAAGCACAATGCTAAGAATATTAATAGATTCTGCGCATGTGCGGGAACTTGAGTCTTAAAATTCCGATAAAATATAGAAATATTTTAAATTTATGATATTGTTTTGAAATATATGATTTGGAATGATTCATAGAAATTCTATGAATAATGGAGAAATAAAGATACAAATTATTTAAAAAAAAGAAAAATTATAAATTATTGGTCGATCTCGAGATTCGAACAGAAGACCATCAAAATACAATGACACACCCTGCCGATCTAGCCACCAAGACTCGTACCTCGAGAGCTTCTGAAGGGTCAAAGATTCTCATTACGACTCGGCAATAAGTTTTAAGTATTGTGTAAATCTGGTTTTAAAAGCACAATGCTAAGAATATTAATAGATTCTGCGCATGTGCGGGAACTTGACTCTTAAAATTCCGATAAAATATAGAAATATTTTAAATTTATAATATTGTTTTGAAATATATGATTTGGAATGATTCATAGAAATTCTATGAATAATGGAGAAATAAAGATACAAATTATTTAAAAAAAAGAAAAATTATAAATTATTGGTCGATCTCGAGATTCGAACAGAAGACCAGCAAAATACAATGACACACCCTGCCGATCTAGCCACCAAGACTCGTACCTCGAGAGCTTCTGAAGGGTCAAACATTCTCATTACGACTCGGCAATAAGTTTTAAGTATTGTGTAAATCTGGTTTTAAAAGCACAATGCTAAGAATATTAATAGATTCTGCGCATGTGCGGGAACTTGAGCCTTAAAATTCCGATAAAATATAGAAATATTTTTAATTTATAATATTGTTTTGAAATATATGATTTTAAATGATTCATAGTAACTCTATGAATAATGGAGAAATAAAGATAAAATTTATTTAAAAAAAAGAAAAATTATAAATTTTTTGTCGATCTCGAGATTCGAACAGAAGACCAGCAAAATACAATGACACACCCTGCCGATCCAGCCACTAAGACGCGTACCTTGAGAGCTTCTGAAGTTTCAAAGATTCTCATTACGACTCGGCAATAAGTTTTAAGTATTGTGTAAATCTCGTTTTAAAAGCACAATGCTAAGAATATTAATAGATTCTGAGCATGTGCGGGAACTTGACTCTTAAAATTCCGATAAAATATAGAAATATTTTAAATTTATAATATTGTTTTGAAATATATGATTTTAAATGATTCATAGTAACTCTATGAATAATGGAGAAATAAAGATAAAATTTATTTAAAAAAAAGAAAAATTATAAATTATTGGCTGATTTCGAGATTCGAACAGAAGACCAGCAAAATACAATGACAAACCCTGCCGATCTAGCCACCAAGACTCGTACCTCGAGAGCTTCTGAAGGGTCAAAGATTCTCATTACGACTCGGCAATAAGTTTTAAGTATTGTGTAAATCTGGTTTTAAAAGCACAATGCTAAGAATATTAATAGATTCTGCGCATGTGCGGGAACTTGAGTCTTAAAATTCCGATAAAATATAGAAATATTTTAAATTTATGATATTGTTTTGAAATATATGATTTGGAATGATTCATAGAAATTCTATGAATAATGGAGAAATAAAGATACAAATTATTTAAAAAAAAGAAAAATTATAAATTATTGGTCGATCTCGAGATTCGAACAGAAGACCATCAAAATACAATGACACACCCTGCCGATCTAGCCACCAAGACTCGTACCTCGAGAGCTTCTGAAGGGTCAAAGATTCTCATTACGACTCGGCAATAAGTTTTAAGTATTGTGTAAATCTGGTTTTAAAAGCACAATGCTAAGAATATTAATAGATTCTGCGCATGTGCGGGAACTTGACTCTTAAAATTCCGATAAAATATAGAAATATTTTAAATTTATGATATTGTTTTGAAATATATGATTTGGAATGATTCATAGAAATTCTATGAATAATGGAGAAATAAAGATACAAATTATTTAAAAAAAAGAAAAATTATAAATTATTGGTCGATCTCGAGATTCGAACAGAAGACCAGCAAAATACAATGACAAACCCTGCCGATATAGCCACCAAGACTTGTACCTCGAGAGCTTCTGAAGGGTCAAAGATTCTCATTACGACTCGGCAATAAGTTTTAAGTATTGTGTAAATCTGGTTTTAAAAGCACAATGCTAAGAATATTAATAGATTCTGCGCATGTGCGGGAACTTGAGTCTTAAAATTCCGATAAAATATAGAAATATTTTAAATTTATAATATTGTTTTGAAATATATGATTTTAAATGATTCATAGTAACTCTATGAATAATGGAGAAATAAAGATAAAATTTATTTAAAAAAAAGAAAAATTATAAATTATTTGTCGATCTCGAGATTCGAACAGAAGACCAGCAAAATACAATGACACACCCTGCCGATCCAGCCACCAAGACTCGTACCTTAAGAGCTTCTGAAGTTTCAAAGATTCTCATTACGACTCGGCAATAAGTTTTAAGTATTGTGTAAATCTGGTTTTAATAGCACAATGCTAAGAATATTAATAGATTCTGAGCATGTGCGGGAACTTGACTCTTAAAATTCCGATAAAATATAGAAATATTTTAAATTTATAATATTGTTTTGAAATATATGATTTTAAATGATTCATAGTAACTCTATGAATAATGGAGAAATAAAGATAAAATTTATTTAAAAAAAAGAAAAATTATAAAATCTTTGTCCATCTCGAGATTCGAACAGAAGACCAGCAAAATACAATGACACACCCTGCCGATCTAGCCACCAAGACTCGTACCTCGAGATCTTCTGAAGGTTCAAAGATTCTCATTACGACTCTCCAATAAGTTTTAAGTATTGTTTAAATCTGGTTTTAAAAGCACAAGGCTAAGAATATTAATAGATTCTGCGCATGTGTGGGAACTTGACTCTTAAAATTCCGATAAAATATAGAAATATTTTAAATTTATAATATTGTTTTGAAATATATGATTTTAAATGATTTATAGTAACTCTATGAATAATGGAGAAATAAAGATAAAATTTATTTTAAAAAAAGAAAAATTATAAATTATTGGCTGATTTCGAGATTCGAACAGAAGACCAGCAAAATACAATGACACACCCTGCCGATCTAGCCACCAAGACTCGTACCTTGAGAGCTTCTGAAGGGTCAAAGATTCTCATTACGACTCGGCAATAAGTTTTAAGTATTGTGTAAATCTGGTTTTAAAAGCACAATGCTAAGAATATTAATAGATTCTGCGCATGTGCGGGAACTTGACTCTTAAAATTCCGATAAAATATAGAAATATTTAAATTTATAATATTGTTTTGAAATATATGATTTGGAATGATTCATAGAAATTCTATGAATAATGGAGAAATAAAGATACAAATTATTTAAAAAAAAGAAAAATTATAAATTATTGGTCGATCTCGAGATTCGAACAGAAGACCAGCAAAATACAATGACAAACCCTGCCGATATAGCCACCAAGACTTGTACCTCGAGAGCTTCTGAAGGGTCAAAGATTCTCATTACGACTCGGCAATAAGTTTTAAGTATTGTGTAAATCTGGTTTTAAAAGCACAATGCTAAGAATATTAATAGATTCTGCGCATGTGCGGGAACTTGAGTCTTAAAATTCCGATAAAATATAGAAATATTTTAAATTTATAATATTGTTTTGAAATATATGATTTTAAATGATTCATAGTAACTCTATGAATAATGGAGAAATAAAGATAAAATTTATTTAAAAAAAAGAAAAATTATAAATTATTTGTCGATCTCGAGATTCGAACAGAAGACCAGCAAAATACAATGACACACCCTGCCGATCCAGCCACCAAGACTCGTACCTTAAGAGCTTCTGAAGTTTCAAAGATTCTCATTACGACTCGGCAATAAGTTTTAAGTATTGTGTAAATCTGGTTTTAATAGCACAATGCTAAGAATATTAATAGATTCTGAGCATGTGCGGGAACTTGACTCTTAAAATTCCGATAAAATATAGAAATATTTTAAATTTATAATATTGTTTTGAAATATATGATTTTAAATGATTCATAGTAACTCTATGAATAATGGAGAAATAAAGATAAAATTTATTTAAAAAAAAGAAAAATTATAAAATCTTTGTCCATCTCGAGATTCGAACAGAAGACCAGCAAAATACAATGACACACCCTGCCGATCTAGCCACCAAGACTCGTACCTCGAGATCTTCTGAAGGGTCAAAGATTCTCATTACGACTCTCCAATAAGTTTTAAGTATTGTTTAAATCTGGTTTTAAAAGCACAAGGCTAAGAATATTAATAGATTCTGCGCATGTGTGGGAACTTGACTCTTAAAATTCCGATAAAATATAGAAATATTTTAAATTTATAATATTGTTTTGAAATATATGATTTTAAATGATTTATAGTAACTCTATGAATAATGGAGAAATAAAGATAAAATTTATTTTAAAAAAAGAAAAATTATAAATTATTGGCTGATTTCGAGATTCGAACAGAAGACCAGCAAAATACAATGACAAACCCTGCCGATCTAGCCACCAAGACTCGTACCTCGAGAGCTTCTGAAGGGTCAAAGATTCTCATTACGACTCGGCAATAAGTTTTAAGTATTGTGTAAATCTGGTTTTAAAAGCACAATGCTAAGAATATTAATAGATTCTGCGCATGTGCGGGAACTTGAGTCTTTAAAATTCCGATAAAATATAGAAATATTTTAAATTTATAATATTGTTTTGAAATATATGATTTGGATTGATTCATAGTAACTCTATGAATAATGGAAAAATAAAGATAAAATTTATTTAAAAAAAAATGAAAAATTATAAAATCTTTGTCGATCTCGAGATTCGAACAGAAGACCAGCAAAATACAATGACACACAGTGCCGATCTAGCCACCAAGAGGCGTACCACGAGATCTTCTGAAGGGTCAAAGATTCTCATTACGACTCAGCAATAAGTTTTAAGTATTGTGTAAATCTGGTTTTAAAAGTACAATGCTAAGAATATTAATAGATTCTGCGCATGTGCGGGAACTTGACTCTTAAAATTCCGATAAAATATAGAAATATTTTAAATTTATAATATTGTTTTGAAATATATGATTTGGAATGATTCATAGAAATTCTATGAATAATGGAGAAATAAAGATACAAATTATTTAAAAAAAAGAAAAATTATAAATTATTGGTCGATCTCGAGATTCGAACAGAAGACCAGCAAAATACAATGACACACCCTGCCGATCTAGCCACCAAGACTCGTACCTCGAGAGCTTCTGAAGGGTCAAACATTCTCATTACGACTCGGCAATAAGTTTTAAGTATTGTGTAAATCTGGTTTTAAAAGCACAATGCTAAGAATATTAATAGATTCTGCGCATGTGCGGGAACTTGAGCCTTAAAATTCCGATAAAATATAGAAATATTTTTAATTTATAATATTGTTTTGAAATATATGATTTTAAATGATTCATAGTAACTCTATGAATAATGGAGAAATAAAGATAAAATTTATTTAAAAAAAAGAAAAATTATAAATTATTTGTCGATCTCGAGATTCGAACAGAAGACCAGCAAAATACAATGACACACCCTGCCGATCCAGCCACCAAGACTCGTGCCTTGAGAGCTTCTGAAGTTTCAAAGATTCTCATTACGACTCGGCAATAAGTTTTAAGTATTGTGTAAATCTGGTTTTAATAGCACAATGCTAAGAATATTAATAGATTCTGAGCATGTGCGGGAACTTGACTCTTAAAATTCCGATAAAATATAGAAATATTTTAAATTTATAATATTGTTTTGAAATATATGATTTTAAATGATTCATAGTAACTCTATGAATAATGGAGAAATAAAGATAAAATTTATTTAAAAAAAAGAAAAATTATAAAATCTTTGTCCATCTCGAGATTCGAACAGAAGACCAGCAAAATACAATGACACACCCTGCCGATCTAGCCACCAAGACTCGTACCTCGAGATCTTCTGAAGGGTCAAAGATTCTCATTACGACTCTCCAATAAGTTTTAAGTATTGTTTAAATCTGGTTTTAAAAGCACAAGGCTAAGAATATTAATAGATTCTGCGCATGTGTGGGAACTTGACTCTTAAAATTCCGATAAAATATAGAAATATTTTAAATTTATAATATTGTTTTGAAATATATGATTTTAAATGATTTATAGTAACTCTGTGAATAATGGAGAAATAAAGATAAAATTTATTTTAAAAAAAGAAAAATTATAAATTATTGGCTGATTTCGAGATTCGAACAGAAGACCAGCAAAATACAATGACACACCCTGCCGATCTAGCCACCAAGACTCGTACCTTGAGAGCTTCTGAAGGGTCAAAGATTCTCATTACGACTCGGCAATAAGTTTTAAGTATTGTGTAAATCTGGTTTTAAAAGCACAATGCTAAGAATATTAATAGATTCTGCGCATGTGCGGGAACTTGAGTCTTTAAAATTCCGATAAAATATAGAAATATTTTAAATTTATAATATTGTTTTGAAATATATGATTTGGATTGATTCATAGTAACTCTATGAATAATGGAAAAATAAAGATAAAATTTATTTAAAAAAAAAATGAAAAATTATAAAATCTTTGTCGATCTCGAGATTCGAACAGAAGACCAGCAAAATACAATGACACACAGTGCCGATCTAGCCACCAAGAGGCGTACCACTAGAGCTTCTGAAGGGTCAAAGATTCTCATTACGACTCAGCAATAAGTTTTAAGTATTGTGTAAATCTGGTTTTAAAAGTACAATGCTAAGAATATTAATAGATTCTGCGCATGTGCGGGAACTTGACTCTTAAAATTCCGATAAAATATAGAAATATTTTAAATTTATAATATTGTTTTGAAATATATGATTTGGAATGATTCATAGAAATTCTATGAATAATGGAGAAAAAAAGATACAAATTATTTAAAAAAAAGAAAAATTATAAATTATTGGTCGATCTCGAGATTCGAACAGAAGACCAGCAAAATACAATGACACACCCTGCCGATCTAGCCACCAAGACTCGTACCTCGAGAGCTTCTGAAGGGTCAAACATTCTCATTACGACTCGGCAATAAGTTTTAAGTATTGTGTAAATCTGGTTTTAAAAGCACAATGCTAAGAATATTAATAGATTCTGCGCATGTGCGGGAACTTGAGCCTTAAAATTCCGATAAAATATAGAAATATTTTTAATTTATAATATTGTTTTGAAATATATGATTTTAAATGATTCATAGTAACTCTATGAATAATGGAGAAATAAAGATAAAATTTATTTAAAAAAAAGAAAAATTATAAATTATTGGCTGATTTCGAGATTCGAACAGAAGACCAGCAAAATACAATGACAAACCCTGCCGATCTAGCCACCAAGACTCGTACCTCGAGAGCTTCTGAAGGGTCAAAGATTCTCATTACGACTCGGCAATAAGTTTTAAGTATTGTGTAAATCTGGTTTTAAAAGCACAATGCTAAGAATATTAATAGATTCTGCGCATGTGCGGGAACTTGAGTCTTAAAATTCCGATAAAATATAGAAATATTTTAAATTTATAATATTGTTTTGAAATATATGATTTTAAATGATTCATAGTAACTCTATGAATAATGGAGAAATAAAGATAAAATTTATTTAAAAAAAAGAAAAATTATAAATTATTTGTCGATCTCGAGATTCGAACAGAAGACCAGCAAAATACAATGACACACCCTGCCGATCCAGCCACCAAGACTCGTACCTTGAGAGCTTCTGAAGTTTCAAAGATTCTCATTACGACTCGGCAATAAGTTTTAAGTATTGTGTAAATCTCGTTTTAAAAGCACAATGCTAAGAATATTAATAGATTCTGAGCATGTGCGGGAACTTGACTCTTAAAATTCCGATAAAATATAGAAATATTTTAAATTTATAATATTGTTTTGAAATATATGATTTTAAATGATTCATAGTAACTCTATGAATAATGGAGAAATAAAGATAAAATTTATTTAAAAAAAAGAAAAATTATAAAATCTTTGTCGATCTCAAGATTCGAACAGAAGACCAGCAAAATACAATGACACACAGTGCCGATCTAGCCACCAAGACTCGTACCTCGAGATCTTCTGAAGGGTCAAAGATTCTCATTACGACTCTCCAATAAGTTTTAAGTATTGTGTAAATCTGGTTTTAAAAGCACAAGGCTAAGAATATTAATAGATTCTGCGCATGTGTGGGAACTTGACTCTTAAAATTCCGATAAAATATAGAAATATTTTAAATTTATAATATTGTTTTGAAATATATGATTTTAAATGATTCATAGTAACTCTATGAATAATGGAGAAATAAAGATAAAATTTATTTAAAAAAAAGAAAAATTATAAATTATTGGCTGATTTCGAGATTCGAACAGAAGACCAGCAAAATACAATGACACACCCTGCCGATCTAGCCACCAAGACTCGTACCTTGAGAGCTTCTGAAAGGTCAAAAATTCTCATTACGACTCGGCAATAAGTTTTAAGTATTGTGTAAATCTGGTTTTAAAAACACAATGCTAAGAATATTAATAGATTCTGCGCATGTGCGGGAACTTGACTCTTAAAATTCCGATAAAATATTGAAATATTTTAAATTTATAATATTGTTTTGAAATATATGATTTGGATTGATTCATAGTAACTCTATGAATAATGGAAAAATAAAGATAAAATTTATTTAAAAAAAAATGAAAAATTATAAAATCTTTGTCGATCTCGAGATTCGAACAGAAGACCAGCAAAATACAATGACACACAGTGCCGATCTAGCCACCAAGAGGCGTACCACGAGAGCTTCTGAAGGGTCAAAGATTCTCATTACGACTCAGCAATAAGTTTTAAGTATTGTGTAAATCTGGTTTTAAAAGTACAATGCTAAGAATATTAATAGATTCTGCGCATGTGCGGGAACTTGACTCTTAAAATTCCGATAAAATATAGAAATATTTTAAATTTATAATATTGTTTTGAAATATATGATTTGGATTGATTCATAGTAACTCTATGAATAATGGAAAAACAAAGATAAATTTTATTTTAAAAAAAAGAAAAATTATAAAATCTTTGTCGATCTCGAGTTTCGAACAGAAGACCAGCAAAATACAATGACACACCCTGCCGATCTAGCCACCAAGACGCGTACCTCGAGAGCTTCTGAAGGGTCAAAGATTCTCATTACGACTCGGCAATAAGTTTTAAGTATTGTGTAAATCTGGTTTTAAAAGCACAATGCTAAGAATATTAATAGATTCTGCGCATGTGCGGAAACTTGACTCTTAAAATTCCGATAAAATATAGAAATATTTTAAATTTATAATATTGTTTTGAAATATATGATTTGGAATGATTCATAGAAATTCTATGAATAATGGAGAAATAAAGATACAAATTATTTAAAAAAAAGAAAAATTATAAATTATTGGTCGATCTCGAGATTCGAACAGAAGACCAGCAAAATACAATGACACACCCTGCCGATCTAGCCACCAAGACTCGTACCTCGAGAGCTTCTGAAGGGTCAAAGATTCTCATTACGACTCGGCAATAAGTTTTAAGTATTGTGTAAATCTCGTTTTAAAAGCACAATGCTAAGAATATTAATAGATTCTGAGCATGTGCGGGAACTTGACTCTTAAAATTCTGATAAAATATAGAAATATTTTAAATTTATAATATTGTTTTGAAATATATGATTTTAAATGATTCATAGTAACTCTATGAATAATGGAGAAATAAAGATAAAATTTATTTAAAAAAAAGAAAAATTATAAAATCTTTGCCGATCTCAAGATTCGAACAGAAGACCAGCAAAATACAATGACACACCCTGCCGATCTAGCCACCAAGACTCGTACCTCGAGATCTTCTGAAGGGTCAAAGATTCTCATTACGACTCTCCAATAAGTTTTAAGTATTGTGTAAATCTGGTTTTAAAAGCACAAGGCTAAGAATATTAATAGATTCTGCGCATGTGTGGGTACTTGACTCTTAAAATTCCGATAAAATATAGAAATATTTTAAATTTATAATATTGTTTTGAAATATATGATTTTAAATGATTCATAGTAACTCTATGAATAATGGAGAAATAAAGATAAAATTTATTTAAAAAAAAGAAAAATTATAAATTATTGGCTGATTTCGAGATTCGAACAGAAGACCAGCAAAATACAATGACACACCCTGCCGATCTAGCCACCAAGACTCGTACCTCGAGAGCTTCTGAAGGGTCAAAGATTCTCATTACGACTCGGCAATAAGTTTTAAGTATTGTGTAAATCTGGTTTTAAAAGCACAATGCTAAGAATATTAATAGATTCTGCGCATGTGCGGGAACTTGAGTCTTAAAATTCCGATAAAATATAGAAATATTTTAAATTTATAATATTGTTTTGAAATATATGATTTTAAATGATTCATAGTAACTCTATGAATAATGGAGAAATAAAGATAAAATTTATTTAAAAAAAAGAAAAATTATAAATTATTTGTCGATCTCGAGATTCGAACAGAAGACCAGCAAAATACAATGACACACCCTGCCGATCCAGCCACCAAGACTCGTACCTTGAGAGCTTCTGAAGTTTCAAAGATTCTCATTACGACTCGGCAATAAGTTTTAAGTATTGTGTAAATCTCGTTTTAAAAGCACAATGCTAAGAATATTAATAGATTCTGAGCATGTGCGGGAACTTGACTCTTAAAATTCCGATAAAATATAGAAATATTTTAAATTTATAATATTGTTTTGAAATATATGATTTTAAATGATTCATAGTAACTCTATGAATAATGGAGAAATAAAGATAAAATTTATTTAAAAAAAAGAAAAATTATAAAATCTTTGTCGATCTCAAGATTCGAACAGAAGACCAGCAAAATACAATGACACACAGTGCCGATCTAGCCACCAAGACTCGTACCTCGAGATCTTCTGAAGGGTCAAAGATTCTCATTACGACTCTCCAATAAGTTTTAAGTATTGTGTAAATCTGGTTTTAAAAGCACAAGGCTAAGAATATTAATAGATTCTGCGCATGTGTGGGAACTTGACTCTTAAAATTCCGATAAAATATAGAAATATTTTAAATTTATAATATTGTTTTGAAATATATGATTTTAAATGATTCATAGTAACTCTATGAATAATGGAGAAATAAAGATAAAATTTATTTAAAAAAAAGAAAAATTATAAATTATTGGCTGATTTCGAGATTCGAACAGAAGACCAGCAAAATACAATGACACACCCTGCCGATCTAGCCACCAAGACTCGTACCTTGAGAGCTTCTGAAAGGTCAAAGATTCTCATTACGACTCGGCAATAAGTTTTAAGTATTGTGTAAATCTGGTTTTAAAAGCACAATGCTAAGAATATTAATAGATTCTGAGCATGTGCGGGAACTTGACTCTTAAAATTCCGATAAAATATAGAAATATTTTAAATTTATAATATTGTTTTGAAATATATGATTTTAAATGATTCATAGTAACTCTATGAATAATGGAAAAATAAAGATAAAATTTATTTAAAAAAAAAATGAAAAATTATAAAATCTTTGTCGATCTCGAGATTCGAACAGAAGACCAGCAAAATACAATGACACACAGTGCCGATCTAGCCACCAAGAGGCGTACCACGAGAGCTTCTGAAGGGTCAAAGATTCTCATTACGACTCAGCAATAAGTTTTAAGTATTGTGTAAATCTGGTTTTAAAAGTACAATGCTAAGAATATTAATAGATTCTGCGCATGTGCGGGAACTTGACTCTTAAAATTCCGATAAAATATAGAAATATTTTAAATTTATAATATTGTTTTGAAATATATGATTTGGATTGATTCATAGTAACTCTATGAATAATGGAAAAACAAAGATAAATTTTATTTTAAAAAAAAGAAAAATTATAAAATCTTTGTCGATCTCGAGTTTCGAACAGAAGACCAGCAAAATACAATGACACACCCTGCCGATCTAGCCACCAAGACGCGTACCTCGAGAGCTTCTGAAGGGTCAAAGATTCTCATTACGACTCGGCAATAAGTTTTAAGTATTGTGTAAATCTGGTTTTAAAAGCACAATGCTAAGAATATTAATAGATTCTGCGCATGTGCGGAAACTTGACTCTTAAAATTCCGATAAAATATAGAAATATTTTAAATTTATAATATTGTTTTGAAATATATGATTTGGAATGATTCATAGAAATTCTATGAATAATGGAGAAATAAAGATACAAATTATTTAAAAAAAAGAAAAATTATAAATTATTGGTCGATCTCGAGATTCGAACAGAAGACCAGCAAAATACAATGACACACCCTGCCGATCTAGCCACCAAGACTCGTACCTCGAGAGCTTCTGAAGGGTCAAAGATTCTCATTACGACTCGGCAATAAGTTTTAAGTATTGTGTAAATCTCGTTTTAAAAGCACAATGCTAAGAATATTAATAGATTCTGAGCATGTGCGGGAACTTGACTCTTAAAATTCCGATAAAATATAGAAATATTTTAAATTTATAATATTGTTTTGAAATATATGATTTTAAATGATTCATAGTAACTCTATGAATAATGGAGAAATAAAGATAAAATTTATTTAAAAAAAAGAAAAATTATAAAATCTTTGCCGATCTCAAGATTCGAACAGAAGACCAGCAAAATACAATGACACACCCTGCCGATCTAGCCACCAAGACTCGTACCTCGAGATCTTCTGAAGGGTCAAAGATTCTCATTACGACTCTCCAATAAGTTTTAAGTATTGTGTAAATCTGGTTTTAAAAGCACAAGGCTAAGAATATTAATAGATTCTGCGCATGTGTGGGAACTTGACTCTTAAAATTCCGATAAAATATAGAAATATTTTAAATTTATAATATTGTTTTGAAATATATGATTTTAAATGATTCATAGTAACTCTATGAATAATGGAGAAATAAAGATAAAATTTATTTAAAAAAAAGAAAAATTATAAATTATTGGCTGATTTCGAGATTCGAACAGAAGACCAGCAAAATACAATGACACACCCTGCCGATCTAGCCACCAAGACTCGTACCTCGAGAGCTTCTGAAGGGTCAAAGATTCTCATTACGACTCGGCAATAAGTTTTAAGTATTGTGTAAATCTGGTTTTAAAAGCACAATGCTAAGAATATTAATAGATTCTGCGCATGTGCGGGAACTTGAGTCTTAAAATTCCGATAAAATATAGAAATATTTTAAATTTATAATATTGTTTTGAAATATATGATTTTAAATGATTCATAGTAACTCTATGAATAATGGAGAAATAAAGATAAAATTTATTTAAAAAAAAGAAAAATTATAAATTATTTGTCGATCTCGAGATTCGAACAGAAGACCAGCAAAATACAATGACACACCCTGCCGATCCAGCCACCAAGACTCGTACCTTGAGAGCTTCTGAAGTTTCAAAGATTCTCATTACGACTCGGCAATAAGTTTTAAGTATTGTGTAAATCTCGTTTTAAAAGCACAATGCTAAGAATATTAATAGATTCTGAGCATGTGCGGGAACTTGACTCTTAAAATTCCGATAAAATATAGAAATATTTTAAATTTATAATATTGTTTTGAAATATATGATTTTAAATGATTCATAGTAACTCTATGAATAATGGAGAAATAAAGATAAAATTTATTTAAAAAAAAGAAAAATTATAAAATCTTTGTCGATCTCAAGATTCGAACAGAAGACCAGCAAAATACAATGACACACAGTGCCGATCTAGCCACCAAGACTCGTACCTCGAGATCTTCTGAAGGGTCAAAGATTCTCATTACGACTCTCCAATAAGTTTTAAGTATTGTGTAAATCTGGTTTTAAAAGCACAAGGCTAAGAATATTAATAGATTCTGCGCATGTGTGGGAACTTGACTCTTAAAATTCCGATAAAATATAGAAATATTTTAAATTTATAATATTGTTTTGAAATATATGATTTTAAATGATTCATAGTAACTCTATGAATAATGGAGAAATAAAGATAAAATTTATTTAAAAAAAAGAAAAATTATAAATTATTGGCTGATTTCGAGATTCGAACAGAAGACCAGCAAAATACAATGACACACCCTGCCGATCTAGCCACCAAGACTCGTACCTTGAGAGCTTCTGAAAGGTCAAAGATTCTCATTACGACTCGGCAATAAGTTTTAAGTATTGTGTAAATCTGGTTTTAAAAGCACAATGCTAAGAATATTAATAGATTCTGCGCATGTGCGGGAACTTGACTCTTAAAATTCCGATAAAATATTGAAATATTTTAAATTTATAATATTGTTTTGAAATATATGATTTGGATTGATTCATAGTAACTCTATGAATAATGGAAAAATAAAGATAAAATTTATTTAAAAAAAAAATGAAAAATTATAAAATCTTTGTCGATCTCGAGATTCGAACAGAAGACCAGCAAAATACAATGACACACAGTGCCGATCTAGCCACCAAGAGGCGTGCCACGAGAGCTTCTGAAGGGTCAAAGATTCTCATTACGACTCAGCAATAAGTTTTAAGTATTGTGTAAATCTGGTTTTAAAAGTACAATGCTAACAATATTAATAGATTCTGCGCATGTGCGGAAACTTGACTCTTAAAATTCCGATAAAATATAGAAATATTTTAAATTTATAATATTGTTTTGAAATATATGATTTGGATTGATTCATAGTAACTCTATGAATAATGGAGAAATATAGATAAAATAAATTTAAAAAAAAAAGAAAAATTATAAAATCTTTGTCGATCTCGAGATTCGAACAGAAGAACAGCAAAATACAATGACACACCTTGCCGATCTAGCCACCAAGACTCGTCCCTCGAGAGGTTCTGAAGTGTCAAAGATTCTCATTACGATTCGGCAATAAATTTCAAGTATTGTGTAAATCTGGTTTTAAAAGTACAATGCTAAGAATATTAGAAGATTCTGCGCATGTGCGGGAGCTTGAGTCTTAAAATTCCGATAAAATATAGAAATATTTAAAATTTATAATATTGTTTTGAAATATATGATTTTAAATGATTCATAGTAACTCTATGAATAATGGAGAAATAAAGATAAAATTTATTTTAAAAAAAGAAAAATTATAAATTATTTGTCGATCTCGAGATTCGAACAGAAGACCAGCAAAATACAATGACACACCCTGCCGATCCAGCCACCAAGACTCGTACCTTGAGAGCTTCTGAAGGGTCAAAGATTCTCATTACGACTCGGCAATAAGTTTTCAGTATTGTGTAAATCTGGTTTTAAAAGCACAATGCTAAGAATATTAATAGATTCTGCGCATGTGCGGAAACTTGACTCTTAAAATTCCGATAAAATATAGAAATATTTTAAATTTATAATATTGTTTTGAAATATATGATTTGGATTGATTCATAGTAACTCTATGAATAATGGAAAAACAAAGATAAAATTTATTTTAAAAAAAAGAAAAATTATAAAATCTTTGTCGATCTCGAGTTTCGAACAGAAGACCAGCAAAATACAATGACACACCCTGCCGATCTAGCCACCAAGACGCGTACCTCGAGAGCTTCTGAAGGGTCAAAGATTCTCATTACGACTCGGCAATAAGTTTTAAGTATTGTGTAAATCTGGTTTTAAAAGCACAATGCTAAGAATATTAATAGATTCTGCGCATGTGCGGAAACTTGACTCTTAAAATTCCGATAAAATATAGAAATATTTTAAATTTATAATATTGTTTTGAAATATATGATTTGGATTGATTCATAGTAACTCTATGAATAATGGAGAAATATAGATAAAATAAATTTAAAAAAAAAAGAAAAATTATAAAATCTTTGTCGATCTCGAGATTCGAACAGAAGACCAGCAAAATACAATGACACACCTTGCCGATCTAGCCACCAAGACTCGTCCGTCGAGAGGTTCTGAAGTGTCAAAGATTCTCATTACGATTCGGCAATAAATTTCAAGTATTGTGTAAATCTGGTTTTAAAAGTACAATGCTAAGAATATTAGAAGATTCTGCGCATGTGCGGGAGCTTGAGTCTTAAAATTCCGATAAAATATAGAAATATTTAAAATTTATAATATTGTTTTGAAATATATGATTTTAAATGATTCATAGTAACTCTATGAATAATGGAGAAATAAAGATAAAATTTATTTAAAAAAAAGAAAAATTATAAATTATTTGTCGATCTCGAGATTCGAACAGAAGACCAGCAAAATACAATGACACACCCTGCCGATCCAGCCACCAAGACTCGTACCTTGAGAGCTTCTGAAGGGTCAAAGATTCTCATTACGACTCGGCAATAAGTTTTAAGTATTGTGTAAATCTGGTTTTAAAAGCACAATGCTAAGAATATTAATAGATTCTGCGCATGTGCGGGAACTTGACTCTTAAAATTCCGATAAAATATAGAAATATTTTAAATTTATGATATTGTTTTGAAATATATGATTTGGAATGATTCATAGAAATTCTATGAATAATGGAGAAATAAAGATACAAATTATTTAAAAAAAAGAAAAATTATAAATTATTGGTCGATCTCGAGATTCGAACAGAAGACCAGCAAAATACAATGACACACCCTGCCGATCTAGCCACCAAGACTCGTACCTCGAGAGCTTCTGAAGGGTCAAACATTCTCATTACGACTCGGCAATAAGTTTTAAGTATTGTGTAAATCTGGTTTTAAAAGCACAATGCTAAGAATATTAATAGATTCTGCGCATGTGCGGGAACTTGAGTCTTAAAATTCCGATAAAATATAGAAATATTTTTAATTTATAATATTGTTTTGAAATATATGATTTTAAATGATTCATAGTAACTCTATGAATAATGGAGAAATAAAGATAAAATTTATTTAAAAAAAAGAAAAATTATAAATTATTTGTCGATCTCGAGATTCGAACAGAAGACCAGCAAAATACAATGACACACCCTGCCGATCCAGCCACCAAGACTCGTACCTTGAGAGCTTCTGAAGTTTCAAAGATTCTCATTACGACTCGGCAATAAGTTTTAAGTATTGTGTAAATCTCGTTTTAAAAGCACAATGCTAAGAATATTAATAGATTCTGAGCATGTGCGGGAACTTGACTCTTAAAATTCCGATAAAATATAGAAATATTTTAAATTTATAATATTGTTTTGAAATATATGATTTTAAATGATTCATAGTAACTCTATGAATAATGGAGAAATAAAGATAAAATTTATTTAAAAAAAAGAAAAATTATAAATTATTGGCTGATTTCGAGATTCGAACAGAAGACCAGCAAAATACAATGACACACCCTGCCGATCTAGCCACCAAGACTCGTACCTCGAGAGCTTCTGAAGGGTCAAAGATTCTCATTACGACTCGGCAATAAGTTTTAAGTATTGTGTAAATCTGGTTTTAAAAGCACAATGCTAAGAATATTAATAGATTCTGCGCATGTGCGGGAACTTGACTCTTAAAATTCCGATAAAATATAGAAATATTTTTAATTTATAGTATTGTTTTGAAATATATGATTTTAAATGATTCATAGTAACTCTATGAATAATGGAGAAATAAAGATAAAATTTATTTAAAAAAAAGAAAAATTATAAATTATTTGTCGATCTCGAGATTCGAACAGAAGACCAGCAAAATACAATGACACACCCTGCCGATCCAGCCACCAAGACTCGTACCTTGAGAGCTTCTGAAGTTTCAAAGATTCTCATTACGACTCGGCAATAAGTTTTAAGTATTGTGTAAATCTCGTTTTAAAAGCACAATGCTAAGAATATTAATAGATTCTGAGCATGTGCGGGAACTTGACTCTTAAAATTCCGATAAAATATAGAAATATTTTAAATTTATAATATTGTTTTGAAATATATGATTTTAAATGATTCATAGTAACTCTATGAATAATGGAGAAATAAAGATAAAATTTATTTAAAAAAAAGAAAAATTATAAAATCTTTGTCGATCTCAAGATTCGAACAGAAGACCAGCAAAATACAATGACACACCCTGCCGATCTAGCCACCAAGACTCGTACCTCGAGATCTTCTGAAGGGTCAAATATTCTCATTACGACTCTCCAATAAGTTTTAAGTATTGTGTAAATCTGGTTTTAAAAGCACAAGGCTAAGAATATTAATAGATTCTGCGCATGTGTGGGAACTTGACTCTTAAAATTCCGATAAAATATAGAAATATTTTAAATTTATAATATTGTTTTGAAATATATGATTTTAAATGATTCATAGTAACTCTATGAATAATGGAGAAATAAAGATAAAATTTATTTAAAAAAAAGAAAAATTATAAATTATTGGCTGATTTCGAGATTCGAACAGAAGACCAGCAAAATACAATGACACACCCTGCCGATCTAGCCACCAAGACTCGTACCTCGAGAGCTTCTGAAGGGTCAAAGATTCTCATTACGACTCGGCAATAAGTTTTAAGTATTGTGTAAATCTGGTTTTAAAAGCACAATGCTAAGAATATTAATAGATTCTGCGCATGTGCGGGAACTTAAGTCTTAAAATTCCGATAAAATATAGAAATATTTTAAATTTATAATATTGTTTTGAAATATATGATTTGGATTGATTCATAGTAACTCTATGAATAATGGAAAAATAAAGATAAAATTTATTTAAAAAAAAATGAAAGATTATAAAATCTTTGTCGATCTCGAGATTCGAACAGAAGACCAGCAAAATACAATGACACACAGTGCCGATCTAGCCACCAAGAGGCGTACCACGAGAGCTTCTGAAGGGTCAAAGATTCTCATTACGACTCAGCAATAAGTTTTAAGTATTGTGTAAATCTGGTTTTAAAAGTACAATGCTAAGAATATTAATAGATTCTGCGCATGTGCGGGAACTTGACTCTTAAAATTCCGATAAAATATAGAAATATTTTAAATTTATAATATTGTTTTGAAATATATGATTTGGATTGATTCATAGTAACTCTATGAATAATGGAAAAACAAAGATAAAATTTATTTTAAAAAAAAGAAAAATTATAAAATCTTTGTCGATCTCGAGTTTCGAACAGAAGACCAGCAAAATACAATGACACACCCTGCCGATCTAGCCACCAAGACGCGTACCTCGAGAGCTTCTGAAGGGTCAAAGATTCTCATTACGACTCGGCAATAAGTTTTAAGTATTGTGTAAATCTGGTTTTAAAAACACAATGCTAAGAATATTAATAGATTCTGCGCATGTGCGGAAACTTGACTCTTAAAATTCCGATAAAATATAGAAATATTTTAAATTTATAATATTGTTTTGAAATATATGATTTGGATTGATTCATAGTAACTCTATGAATAATGGAGAAATATAGATAAAATAAATTTAAAAAAAAAGAAAAATTATAAAATCTTTGTCGATCTCGAGATTCGAACAGAAGACCAGCAAAATACAATGACACACCCTGCCGATCTAGCCACCAAGACTCGTCCCTCGAGAGGTTCTGAAGTGTCAAAGATTCTCATTACGATTCGGCAATAAATTTCAAGTATTGTGTAAATCTGGTTTTAAAAGCACAATGCTAAGAATATTAGAAGATTCTGCGCATGTGCGGGAGCTTGAGTCTTAAAATTCCGATAAAATATAGAAATATTTTAAATTTATGATATTGTTCTGAAATATATGATTTGGAATGATTCATAGAAATTCTATGAATAATGGAGAAATAAAGATAAAAATTATTTAAAAAAAAGAAAAATTATAAATTATTGGTCGATCTCGAGATTCGAACAGAAGACCAGCAAAATACAATGACACACCCTGCCGATCTAGCCACCAAGACTCGTACCTCGAGAGCTTCTGAAGGGTCAAAGATTCTCATTACGACTCGGCAATAAGTTTTAAGTATTGTGTAAATCTGGTTTTAAAAGCACAATGCTAAGAATATTAATAGATTCTGCGCATGTGTGGGAACTTGACTCTTAAAATTCCGATAAAATATAGAAATATTTTAAATTTATAATAATGTTTTGAAATATATGATTTTAAATGATTCATAGTAACTCTATGAATAATGGAAAAATAAAGATAAAATTTATTTAAAAAAAAATGAAAAATTATAAAATCTTTGTCGATCTCGAGTTTCGGACAGAAGACCAGCAAAATACAATGACACACCCTGCCGATCTAGCCACCAAGACGCGTACCTCGAGAGCTTCTGAAGGGTCAAAGATTCTCATTACGACTCGGCAATAAGTTTTAAGTATTGTGTAAATCTGGTTTTAAAAGCACAATGCTAAGAATATTAATAGATTCTGCGCATGTGCGGGAACTTGACTCTTAAAATTCCGATAAAATATAGAAATATTTTAAATTTATGATATTGTTTTGAAATATATGATTTGGAATGATTCATAGAAATTCTATGAATAATGGAGAAATAAAGATACAAATTATTTAAAAAAAAGAAAAATTATAAATTATTGGTCGATCTCGAGATTCGAACAGAAGACCAGCAAAATAGAATGACACACCCTGCCGATCCAGCCACCAAGACTCGTACCTTGAGAGCTTCTGAAGGGTCAAAGATTCTCATTACGACTCGGCAATAAGTTTTAAGTATTGTGTAAATCTGGTTTTAAAAGCACAATGCTAAGAATATTAATAGATTCTGCGCATGTGCGGGAACTTGACTCTTAAAATTCCGATAAAATATAGTAATATTTTAAATTTATAATATTGTTTTGAAATATATGATTTGGATTGATTCATAGTAACTCTATGAATAATGGAAAAACAAAGATAAAATTTATTTTAAAAAAAAGAAAAATTATAAAATCTTTGTCGATCTCGAGTTTCGAACAGAAGACCAGCAAAATACAATGACACACCCTGCCGATCTAGCCACCAAGACGCGTACCTCGAGAGCTTCTGAAGGGTCAAAGATTCTCATTACGACTCAGCAATAAGTTTTAAGTATTGTGTAAATCTGGTTTTAAAAGTACAATGCTAAGAATATTAATAGATTCTGCGCATGTGCGGGAACTTGACTCTTAAAATTCCGATAAAATATAGAAATATTTTAAATTTATAATATTGTTTTGAAATATATGATTTGGATTGATTCATAGTAACTCTATGAATAATGGAAAAACAAAGATAAAATTTATTTTAAAAAAAAGAAAAATTATAAAATCTTTGTCGATCTCGAGATTCGAACAGAAGACCAGCAAAATACAATGACACACCCTGCCGATCTAGCCACCTAGACGCGTACCTCGGGAGCTTCTGAAGGGTCAAAGATTCTCATTACGACTCGGCAATAAGTTTTAAGTATTGTGTAAATCTGGTTTTAAAAGCACAATGCTAAGAATATTAATAGATTCTGCGCATTTGCGGGAACTTGACTCTTAAAATTCCGATAAAATATAGAAATATTTTAAATTTATAATATTGTTTTGAAATATATGATTTTCAATGATTCATAGTAACTCTGGGAATAATGGAGAAATAAAGATACAAATTATTTAAAAAAAAGAAAATTTATAAATTATTGGTCGATCTCGAGATTCGAACAGAAGACCATCAAAATACAATGACACACCATGCCGATCTAGCCACCAAGACTCGTACCTCGAGAGCTTCTGATCAAAGATTCTAATTACGACTCGGCAAAAAGTTTTAATTAATGTGTAAATCTGGTTTTAAAAGCACAATGCTAAGAATATTAATAGATTTGCGCATGTGCGGGAACATGACTCTTAAAATTCCGATAAAATATAGAAATATTTTAAATTTATAATATTGTTTTGAAATATTTGATTTGGAATGATTCATAGTAACTCTATGAATAATGGAAAAATAAAGATAAAATTTATTTAAACAAAGGAAAAAATATAAATTATTTGTCGATCTCGAGATTCGAACAGAAGACAGCAAAATACAATGACACACCCTGCCGATCTAGCCACCAAGACTCGTACCTCGAAAGCTTCTGAAGGGTCAAAGATTATCATTACGACTCGGCAATAAGTTTTAAGTATTGTGTAAATGTGGTTTTAAATGCAAAATGCTAAGAATATTAATAGATTCTGCGCATGTGCGGGAACTTGACTCTTAAAATTCCGATAAAATATAGAAATATTTTAAATTTATAATATTGTTTTGAAATATATGATTTGGATTGATTCATAGTAACTCTATGAATAATGGAAAAATATAGATAAAATAAATTTAAAAAAAAAGAAAATTATAAAATCTTTGTCGATCTCGAGATTCGAACAGAAGACCAGCAAAATACAATGCCACACACTGCCGATCTAGCCACCAAGACTCGTACCTCGAGAGCTTCTGATCAAAGATTCTAATTACGACTCGGCAATAAGTTTTAAGTATTGTATAAATCTGGTTTTAAATGCAAAATGCTAAGAATATTAATAGATTCTGCGCATGTGCGGGAACTTGACTCTTAAAATTCCGATAAAATATAGAAATATTTTAAATTTATAATATTGTTTTGAAATATATGATTTGGATTGATTCATAGTAACTCTATGAATAATGGAAAAATAAAGATAAAATTTATTTTTTAAAAAAAGAAACATTATAAAATCTTTGTCGATCTCGAGATTCGAACAGAAGACCAGAAAAATACAATGACACACCCTGCCGATATAGCCACCAAGACGCGTACCTCGAGAGCTTCTGAAGGGTCAAAGATTCTCATTACGACTCGGCAATAAGTTTTAAGTATTGTGTAAATCTGGTTTTAAAAGCACAATGCTAAGAATATTAATAGATTCTGCGCATGTGCGGGAACTTGACTCTTAAAATTCCGATAAAATATAGAAATATTTTAAATTTATAATATTGTTTTGAAATATATGATTTGGATTGATTCATAGTAACTCTATGAATAATGGAAAAATAAAGATAAAATTTATTTTTAAAAAAAAGAAAAATTATAAAATCTTTGTCGATCTCGAGATTCGAACAGAAGACCAGCAAAATACAATGACACACCCTGCCGATATAGCCACCAAGACGTGTACCTCGAGAGCTTCTGAAGGGTCAAAGATTCTAATTACGACTCGGCAATAAGTTTTAAGTATTGTGTAAATCTGGTTTTAAAAGCACAATGCTAAGAATATTAATAGATTCTGCGCATGTGCGGGAACTTGACTCTTAAAATTCCGATAAAATATAGAAATATTTTAAATTTATAATATTGTTTTGAAATATATGATTTTCAATGATTCATAGTAACTCTGTGAATAATGGAGAAATATAGATAAAATTTATTTAAAAAAAAAGAAAAATTATAAAATCTTTGTCGATCTCGAGATTCGAACAGAAGACCAGCAAAATACAATGCCACAAACTGCCGATCTAGCTACCAAGACGCGTACCTCGAGAGCTTCTGAAGGGTCAAAGATTCTAATTACGACTCGGCAAAAAGTTTTAATTAATGTGTAAATCTGGTTTTAAAAGCACAATGCTAAGAATATTAATAGATTTGCGCATGTGCGGGAACATGACTCTTAAAATTCCGATAAAATATAAAAAAATTTTAAATTTATAATATTGTTTTGAAATATATGATTTGTAATGATTCATAGTAACTCTATGAATAATGGAAAAATAAAGAAAAAATTTATTTAAAAAAAAGAAAAATTATAAATTATTTGTCAATCTCGAGATTCGAACAGAAGACAGCAAAATACAATGACACACCCTGCCGAAATAGCCACCAAGACTCGTACCTCGAAAGCTTCTGAAGGTTCAAAGATTCTCATTACGACTCGGCAATAAGTTTTAAGTATTGTGTAAATCTGGTTTTAAATGCAAAATGCTAAGAATATTAATAGATTCTGCGCATGTGCGGGAACTTGACTCTTAAAATTCCGATAAAATATAGAAATATTTTAAATTTATAATATTGTTTTGAAATATATGATTTGGATTGATTCATAGTAACTCTATGAATAATGGAAAAATAAAGATAAAATTTATTTTTAAAAAAAAGAAAAATTATAAAATCTTTGTCGATCTCGAGATTCGAACAGAAGACCAGCAAAATACAATGACACACCCTGCCGATATAGCCACCAAGACGCGTACCTCGAGAGCTTCTGAAGGGTCAAAGATTCTAATTACGACTCGGCAATAAGTTTTAAGTATTGTGTAAATCTGGTTTTAAAAGCACAATGCTAAGAATATTAATAGATTCTGCGCATGTGCGGGAACTTGACTCTTAAAATTCCGATAAAATATAGAAATATTTTAAATTTATAATATTGTTTTGAAATATATGATTTGGAATGATTCATAGTAACTCTATGAATAATTGAGAAATATAGATAAAATTTATTTTAAAAAAAGAAAAATTATAAAATCTTTGTCGATCTCGAGATTCGAACAGAAGACCAGCAAAATACAATGCCACACACTGCCGATCTAGCCACCAAGACGCGTACCTCGAGAGCTTCTGAAGGGTCAAAGATTCTAATTACGACTCGGCAAAAAGTTTTAATTAATGTGTAAATCTGGTTTTAAAAGCACAATGCTAAGAATATTAATAGATTTGCGCATGGGCGGGAACATGACTCTTAAAATTCCGATAAAATATAGAAATATTTTAAATTTATAATATTGTTTTGAAATATATGATTTTTAATGATTCATAAAAACTCTATGAATAATGGAAAAATAAAGATAAAATTTATTTAAAAAAAAAGAAAAATTATAAAATCTTTGTCGATCTCGAGATTCGAACAGAAGACCAGCAAAATACAATGACACACCCTGCCGATCTAGCCACCAAGACGCGTACCTCGAGACCTTTTGAATCGTCAAAGATTCCCTTTACGACTCGGCAATAAGTTTTAAGTATTGTGTAAATCTGGTTTTAAAAGCACAATGCTAAGAATATTAATAGATTCTGCGCATGTGCGGGAAATTGACTCTTAAAATTCCGATAAAATATACAAATATTTTAAATTTATAATATTGTTTTGAAATATATGATTTTTAATGATTCATAAAAACTCTATGAATAATGGCGAAATAAAGATAAAATTTATTTAAAAAAAAGAAAAATTATAAATTATTTGTCGATCTCGAGATTCGAACAGAAGACCAGCAAAATACAATGACACACCCTGCCGATCTAGCCACCAAGACTCGTACCTCGAGAGCTTCTGAAGGGTAAAATATTCTCATTATGACTCGGCAATAAGTTTTAAGTATTGTGTATATCTGGTTTTAAAAGCACAATACTAAGAATATTTATAGATTCTGCGCATGTGCGGGAACTTGACTCTTAAAATTCCGATAAAATATAGAAATATTTTAAATTTATAATATTGTTTTGAAATATATGATTTGGAATGATTCATAGTAACTCTATGAATAATGGAGAAATATAGATAAAATTTATTTAAAAAAAAGAAAAATTATAAAATCTTTGTCGATCTCGAGATTCGAACAGAAGACCAGCAAGATACAATGACACACACTGCCGATCTAGCCACCAAGACGCTTGCCTCGAGAGCTTCTGAAGGGTCAAAGATTCTCATTACGACTCAGCAATAAGTTTTAAGTATTGTGTAAGTCTGGTTTTAAAAGCACAATGCTAAGAATATTAATAGATTCTGCGCATGTGCGGGAACTTGAGTCTTAAAATTCCGATAAAATATAGAAATATTTTAAATTTATAATATTGTTTTGAAATATATGATTTTAAATGATTCATAGTAACTCTATGAATAATGGAGAAATAAAAATAAAATTTATTTAAAAAAAAGAAAAATTATAAATTATTTGTCGATCTCGAGATTCGAACAGAAGACCAGCAAAATACAACGACACACCCTGCCGATCTAGCCACCAAGACTCGTACCTCGAGAGCTTCTGAAGGGTCAAAAATTCTCATTACGACTCGGCAATAAGTTAAGTATTGTGTAAATCTGGTTTTAAAAGCAGAATGCTAAGAATATTAATAGATTCTGCGCATATGCGGGAACTTGACTCTTAAAATTCCGATAAAATATAGAAATATTTTAAATTTATAATATTGTTTTGAAATATATGATTTGGAATGATTGATAGTAACTCTATGAATAATGGAAAAATATAGATAAAATTAAAAAAAAAATAATTATAAATTATTTGTCGATCTCGAGATTCGAACAGAAGACCAGCAAAATACAATGACACACCCTGCCGATCTAGCCACCAAGACTCGTACCTCGAGAGCTTCTGAAGTGTCAAAGATTCTTATTACGATTCGGCAATAAGTTTTAAGTATTGTGTAAATCTGGTTTTAAAAGCACAATGCTAAGAATATTAATAGATTCTGCGCATGTGCGGGAACTTGACTCTTAAAATTCCGATAAAATATAGAAATATTTTAAATTTATAATATTGCTTTGAAATATATGATTTGGAATGATTCATAGTAACGCTATGAATAATGAAGAAATAAAGATAAAATTTATTTAAAAAAGAGAAAAATTATAAATTATTTGTCGATCTCGAGATTCGAACAGAATACCAGCAAAATAAAATGACACATCCTGCCGATCTAGCCACCAAGACTCGTACCTCGAGAGCTTCTGAAGGGTCAAAGATTCTCATTACGACTCGGCAATAAGTATTAAGTATTGTGTAAATCTGGTTTTAAAAGCACAATGCTAAGAATATTAATAGATTCTGCGCATGTGCGGGAACTTGATTCTTAAAATTCCGATAAAATATAGACATATTTTAAATTTATAATATTGTTTTGAAATATATGATTTGGAATGATTCATAATAACGCTATGAATAATGGAGAAATATAGATAAAATTTATTTAAAAAAAAGAAAAATTATAAATTATTTGTCGATCTCGAGATTTGAACAGAAGACCAGCAAAATACAATGACACACCCTGCCAATCTAGCCACCAAGACTCGCACCTCGAGAGCTGCTGAAGGGTCAAAGATTCTCATTACGACTCGGCAATAAGTTTTAAGTATTGTGTAAATCTGGTTTTAAAAGCACACTGCTAAGAATATTAATAGATTCTGCGCATGTGCGGGAACTTGACTCTTAAAATTCCGATAAAATATAGAAATATTTTAAATTTATAATATTGTTTTGAAATATATGATTTGGAATAATTCATAGTAACTCTATGAATAATGGAGAAATAAAGATAAAATTTATTTAAAAAAGAGAAAAATTATAAATTATTTGTCGATCTCGAGATTCGAAGAGAATACCAGCAAAATAAAATGACACATCCTGCCGATCTAGCCACCAAGACTCGTACCTCGAGAGCTTCTGAAGGGTCAAAGATTCTCATTACGACTCGGCAATAAGTATTAAGTATTGTGTAAATCTGGTTTTAAAAGCACAATGCTAAGAATATTAATAGATTCTGCGCATGTGCGGGAACTTGATTCTTAAAATTCCGATAAAATATAGACATATTTTAAATTTATAATATTGTTTTGAAATATATGATTTGGAATGATTCATAGTAACGCTATGAATAATGGAGAAATATAGATAAAATTTATTTAAAAAAAAGAAAAATTATAAATTATTTGTCGATCTCGAGATTCGAACAGAAGACCAGCAAAATACAATGACACACCCTGCCGATCTAGCCACCAAGACTCGTACCTCGAGAGCTGCTGAAGGGTCAAAGATTCTCATTACGACTCGGCAATAAGTTTTAAGTATTGTGTAAATCTGGTTTTAAAAGCACACTGCTAAGAATATTAATAGATTCTGCGCATATGCGGGAACTTGACTCTTAAAATTCCGATAAAATATAGAAATATTTTAAATTTATAATATTGTTTTGAAATATATGATTTGGAATGATTGATAGTAACTCTATGAATAATGGAAAAATATAGATAAAATTAAAAAAAAAATAATTATAAATTATTTGTCGATCTCGAGATTCGAACAGAAGACCAGCAAAATACAATGACACACCCTGCCGATCTAGCCACCAAGACTCGTACCTCGAGAGCTTCTGAAGTGTCAAAGATTCTTATTACGATTCGGCAATAAGTTTTAAGTATTGTGTAAATCTGGTTTTAAAAGCACAATGCTAAGATTATTAATAGATTCTGCGCATGTGCGGGAACTTGACTCTTAAAATTCCGATAAAATATAGAAATATTTTAAATTTATAATATTGCTTTGAAATATATGATTTGGAATGATTCATAGTAACGCTATGAATAATGAAGAAATAAAGATAAAATTTATTTAAAAAAGAGAAAAATTATAAATTATTTGTCGATCTCGAGATTCGAACAGAATACCAGCAAAATAAAATGACACATCCTGCCGATCTAGCCACCAAGACTCGTACCTCGAGAGCTTCTGAAGGGTCAAAGATTCTCATTACGACTCGGCAATAAGTATTAAGTATTGTGTAAATCTGGTTTTAAAAGCACAATGCTAAGAATATTAATAGATTCTGCGCATGTGCGGGAACTTGATTCTTAAAATTCCGATAAAATATAGACATATTTTAAATTTATAATATTGTTTTGAAATATATGATTTGGAATGATTCATAATAACGCTATGAATAATGGAGAAATATAGATAAAATTTATTTAAAAAAAAGAAAAATTATAAATTATTTGTCGATCTCGAGATTTGAACAGAAGACCAGCAAAATACAATGACACACCCTGCCAATCTAGCCACCAAGACTCGCACCTAGAGAGCTGCTGAAGGGTCAAAGATTCTCATTACGACTCGGCAATAAGTTTTAAGTATTGTGTAAATCTGGTTTTAAAAGCACACTGCTAAGAATATTAATAGATTCTGCGCATGTGCGGGAACTTGACTCTTAAAATTCTGATAAAATATAGAAATATTTTAAATTTATAATATTGTTTTGAAATATATGATTTGGAATAATTCATAGTAACTCTATGAATAATGGAGAAATAAAGATAAAATTTATTTAAAAAAGAGAAAAATTATAAATTATTTGTCGATCTCGAGATTCGAACAGAATACCAGCAAAATAAAATGACACATCCTGCCGATCTAGCCACCAAGACTCGTACCTAGAGAGCTTCTGAAGGGTCAAAGATTCTCATTACGACTCGGCAATAAGTATTAAGTATTGTGTAAATCTGGTTTTAAAAGCACAATGCTAAGAATATTAATAGATTCTGCGCATGTGCGGGAACTTGATTCTTAAAATTCCGATAAAATATAGACATATTTTAAATTTATAATATTGTTTTGAAATATATGATTTGGAATGATTCATAGTAACGCTATGAATAATGGAGAAATATAGATAAAATTTATTTAAAAAAAAGAAAAATTATAAATTATTTGTCGATCTCGAGATTCGAACAGAAGACCAGCGAAATACAATGACACACCCTGCCGATCTAGCCACCAAGACTCGTACCTCGAGAGCTGCTGAAGGGTCAAAGATTCTCATTACGACTCGGCAATAAGTTTTAAGTATTGTGTAAATCTGGTTTTAAAAGCACACTGCTAAGAATATTAATAGATTCTGCGCATGTGCGGGAACTTGACTCTTAAAATTCCGATAAAATATAGAAATATATTAAATTTATAATATTGTTTTGAAATATATGATTTGGAATGATTCCTAGTAACTCTATGAATAATGGAGAAATAAAGATAAAATTTATTTAAAAAAAAGCAAAATTATAAATTATTTGTCGATCTCGAGATTCAAACAGAAGACCAGCAAAATACAATGACACACCCTGCCAATCTAGCTACCAAGACTCGTACCTCGAGAGTTTCTGAATGGTCAAAGACTCTTATTACGACTAGGCAATAAGTTTTAAGTATTGTGTAAATCTGGTTTTAAAAGCACAATGCTAAGAAGATTAATAGATTCTGCGCATGTGCGCGAACTTGACTCTTAAAATTCCGATAAAATATAGAAATATTTTAAATTTATAATATTGTTTTGAAATATATGATTTGGAATGATTCATAGTAACTCTATGAATAATGGAAAAATAAAGATAAAATTTATTTAAAAAAAAAGAAAAATTATAAAATCTTTGTCGATCTCGAGATTCGAACAGAAGACCAGCAAAATACAATGACACACCCTGCCGATCTAGCCACCAAGACGCGTACCTCGAGAGCTTCTGAAGGGTCAAAGTTTCTCATTACGACTCGGCAATAAGTTTTAAGAATTGTGTAAATCTGGTTTTAAAAGCACAATGCTAAGAATATTAATAGATTCTGCGCATGTGCGGGAACTTGATTCTTAAAATTCCGATAAAATATAGACATATTTTAAATTTATAATATTGTTTTGAAATATATGATTTGGAATGATTCATAGTAACGCTATGAATAATGGAGAAATATAGATAAAATTTATTTAAAAAAAAGAAAAATTATAAATTATTTGTCGATCTCGAGATTCGAACAGAAGACCAGCAAAATACAATGACACACCCTGCCGATCTAGCCACCAAGACTCGTACCTCGAGAGCTGCTGTAGGGTCAAAGATTCTCATTACGACTCGGCAATAAGTTTTAAGTATTGTGTAAATCTGGTTTTAAAAGCACACTGCTAAGAATATTAATAGATTCTGCGCATGTGCGGGAACTTGACTCTTAAAATTCCGATAAAATATAGAAATATATTAAATTTATAATATTGTTTTGAAATATATGATTTGGAATGATTCCTAGTAACTCTATGAATAATGGAGAAATAAAGATAAAATTTATTTAAAAAAAAGAAAAATTATAAATTATTTGTCGATCTCGAGATTCAAACAGAAGACCAGCAAAATACAATGACACACCCTGCCAATCTAGCTACCAAGACTCGTACCTCGAGAGTTTCTGAATGGTCAAAGACTCTTATTACGACTAGGCAATAAGTTTTAAGTATTGTGTAAATCTGGTTTTAAAAGCACAATGCTAAGAAGATTAATAGATTCTGCGCATGTGCGCGAACTTGACTCTTAAAATTCCGATAAAATATAGAAATATTTTAAATTTATAATATTGTTTTGAAATATATGATTTGGAATGATTCATAGTAACTCTATGAATAATGGAGAAATATAGATAAAATTTATTTAAAAAAAAGAAAAATTATAAAATCTTTGTCGATCTCGAGATTCGAACAGAAGACCAGCAAGATACAATGACACACACTGCCGATCTAGCCACCAAGACGCTTGCCCCGAGAGCTTCTGAAGAGTCAAAGATTCTCATTACGACTCAGCAATAAGTTTTAAGTATTGTGTAAGTCTGGTTTTAAAAGCACAATGCTAAGAATATTAATAGATTCTGCGCATGTGCGGGAACTTGAGTCTTAAAATTCCGATAAAATATAGAAATATTTTAAATTTATAATATTGTTTTGAAATATATGATTTTAAATGATTCATAGTAACTCTATTTATAATGGAGAAATAAAAATAAAATTTATTTAAAAAAAAGAAAAATTATAAATTATTTGTCGATCTCGAGATTCGAACAGAAGACCAGCAAAATACAACGACACACCCTGCCGATCTAGCCACCAAGACTCGTACCTCGAGAGCTTCTGAAGGGTCAAATATTCTCATTACGACTCGGCAATAAGTTACGTATTGTGTAAATCTGGTTTTAAAAGCAGAATGCTAAGAATATTAATAGATTCTGCGCATATGCGGGAACTTGACTCTTAAAATTCCGATAAAATATAGAAATATTTTAAATTTATAATATTGTTTTGAAATATATGATTTGGAATGATTGATAGTAACTCTATGAATAATGGAAAAATATAGATAAAATTAAAAAAAAAATAATTATAAATTATTTGTCGATCTCGAGATTCGAACAGAAGACCAGCAAAATACAATGACACACCCTGCCGATCTAGCCACCAAGACCCGTACCTCGAGAGCTTCTGAAGTGTCAAAGATTCTTATTACGATTCGGCAATAAGTTTTAAGTATTGTGTAAATCTGGTTTTAAAAGCACAATGCTAAGAATATTAATAGATTCTGCGCATGTGCGGGAACTTGACTCTTAAAATTCCGATAAAATATAGAAATATTTTAAATTTATAATATTGCTTTGAAATATATGATTTGGAATGATTCATAGTAACGCTATGAATAATGGAGAAATAAAGATAAAATTTATTTAAAAAAGAGAAAAATTATAAATTATTTGTCGATCTCGAGATTCGAACAGAATACCAGCAAAATAAAATGACACATCCTGCCGATCTAGCCACCAAGACTCGTACCTCGAGAGCTTCTGAAGGGTCAAAGATTCTCATTACGACTCGGCAATAAGTATTAAGTATTGTGTAAATCTGGTTTTAAAAGCACAATGCTAAGAATATTAATAGATTCTGCGCATGTGCGGGAACTTGATTCTTAAAATTCCGATAAAATATAGACATATTTTAAATTTATAATATTGTTTTGAAATATATGATTTGGAATGATTCATAGTAACTCTATGAATAATGGAGAAATAAAGATAAAATTTATTTTAAAAAAAGAAAAATTATAAAATCTTTGTCCATCTCGAGTTTCGAACAGAAGACCAGCAAAATACAATGAAACACCCTGCCGATCTAGCCACCAAGACGCGTGCCACGAGAGCTTCTGAAGGGTCAAAGATTCTCATTACGACTCAGCAATAAGTTTTAAGTATTGTGTAAATCTGGTTTTAAAAGTACAATGCTAACAATATTAATAGATTCTGCGCATGTGCGGAAACTTGACTCTTAAAATTCCGATAAAATATAGAAATATTTTAAATTTATAATATTGTTTTGAAATATATGATTTGGAATGATTCATAAAAACTCTATGAATAATGGAGAAATAAAGATAAAATTTATTTAAAAAAAAGAAAAATTATAAATTATTTGTCGATCTCGAGATTCGAACAGAAGACCAGCAAAATACAATGACACACCCTGCCAATCTAGCCACCAAGACTCGCACCTCGAGAGCTGCTGAAGGGTCAAAGATTCTCATTACGACTCGGCAATAAGTTTTAAGTATTGTGTAAATCTGGTTTTAAAAGCACACTGCTAAGAATATTAATAGATTCTGCGCATGTGCGGGAACTTGACTCTTAAAATTCCGATAAAATATAGAAATATTTTAAATTTATAATATTGTTTTGAAATATATGATTTGGAATGATTCATAGTAACTCTATGAATAATGGAGAAATAAAGATAAAATTTATTTAAAAAAGAGAAAAATTATAAATTATTTGTCGATCTCGAGATTCGAACAGAATACCAGCAAAATAAAATGACACATCCTGCCGATCTAGCTACCAAGACTCGTACCTCGAGAGCTTCTGAAGGGTCAAAGATTCTCATTACGACTCGGCAATAAGTATTAAGTATTGTGTAAATCTGGTTTTAAAAGCACAATGCTAAGAATATTAATAGATTCTGCGCATGTGCGGGAACTTGATTCTTAAAATTCCGATAAAATATAGACATATTTTAAATTTATAATATTGTTTTGAAATATATGATTTGGAATGATTCATAGTAACGCTATGAATAATGGAGAAATATAGATAAAATTTATTTAAAAAAAAGAAAAATTATAAATTATTTGTCGATCTCGAGATTCGAACAGAAGACCAGCAAAATACAATGACACACCCTGCCGATCTAGCCACCAAGACTCGTACCTCGAGAGCTGCTGAAGGGTCAGAGATTCTCATTACGACTCGGCAATAAGTTTTAAGTATTGTGTAAATCTGGTTTTAAAAGCACACTGCTAAGAATATTAATAGATTCTGCGCATGTGCGGGAACTTGACTCTTAAAATTCCGATAAAATATAGAAATATATTAAATTTATAATATTGTTTTGAAATATATGATTTGGAATGATTCCTAGTAACTCTATGAATAATGGAGAAATAAAGATAAAATTTATTTAAAAAAAAGAAAAATTATAAATTATTTGTCGATCTCGAGATTCAAACAGAAGACCAGCAAAATACAATGACACACCCTGCCGATCTAGCTACCAAGACTCGTACCTCGAGAGTTTCTGAATGGTCAAAGACTCTTATTACGACTAGGCAATAAGTTTTAAGTATTGTGTAAATCTGGTTTTAAAAGCACAATGCTAAGAAGATTAATAGATTCTGCGCATGTGCGGGAACTTGACTCTTAAAATTCGGATAAAATATAGAAATATTTTAAATTTATAATATTGTTTTGAAATATATGATTTGGATTGATTCATAGTAACTCTATGAATAATGGAAAAATAAAGATAAAAATTTATTTAAAAGAAAAGAAAAATTATAAAATCTTTGTCGATCTCGAGATTCGAACAGAAGACCAGCAAAATACAATGACACACCCTGCCGATCTAGCCACCAAGACGCGTACCTCGAGAGCTTCTGAAGGGTCAAAGTTTCTCATTACGACTCGGCAATAAGTTTTAAGAATTGTGTAAATCTGGTTTTAAAAGCACAATGCTAAGAATATTAATAGATTCTGCGCATGTGCGGGAAATTGACTCTTAAAATTCCGATAAAATATACAAATATTTTAAATTTATAATATTGTTTTGAAATATATGATTTTTAATGATTCATAAAAACTCTATGAATAATGGCGAAATAAAGATAAAATTTATTAAAAAAAAAGAAAAATTATAAATTATTTGTCGATCTCGAGATTCGAACAGAAGACCAGCAAAATACAATGACACACCCTGCCGATCTAGCCACCAAGACTCGTACCTCGAGAGCTTCTGAAGGGTCAAATATTCTCATTATGACTCGGCAATAAGTTTTAAGTATTGTGTATATCTGGTTTTAAAAGCACAATACTAAGAATATTTATAGATTCTGCGCATGTGCGGGAACTTGACTCTTAAAATTCCGATAAAATATAGAAATATTTTAAATTTATAATATTGTTTTGAAATATATGATTTGGAATGATTCATAGTAACTCTATGAATAATGGAGAAATATAGATAAAATTTATTTAAAAAAAAGAAAAATTATAAAATCTTTGTCGATCTCGAGATTCGAACAGAAGACCAGCAAGATACAATGACACACACTGCCGATCTAGCCACCAAGACGCTTGCCTCGAGAGCTTCTGAAGGGTCAAAGATTCTCATTACGACTCAGCAATAAGTTTTAAGTATTGTGTAAATCTGGTTTTAAAAGCACAATGCTAAGAATATTAATAGATTCTGCGCATGTGCGGGAAATTGACTCTTAAAATTCCGATAAAATATACAAATATTTTAAATTTATAATATTGTTTTGAAATATATGATTTTTAATGATTCATAAAAACTCTATGAATAATGGCGAAATAAAGATAAAATTTATTTAAAAAAAAGAAAAATTATAAATTATTTGTCGATCTCGAGATTCGAACAGAAGACCAGCAAAATACAATGACACACCCTGCCGATCTAGCCACCAAGACTCGTACCTCGAGAGCTTCTGAAGGGTCAAATATTCTCATTATGACTCGGCAATAAGTTTTAAGTATTGTGTATATCTGGTTTTAAAAGCACAATACTAAGAATATTTATAGATTCTGCGCATGTGCGGGAACTTGACTCTTAAAATTCCGATAAAATATAGAAATATTTTAAATTTATAATATTGTTTTGAAATATATGATTTTTAATGATTCATAAAAACTCTATGAATAATGGCGAAATAAAGATAAAATTTATTTTAAAAAAAGAAAAATTATAAATTATTTGTCGATCTCGAGATTCGAACAGAAGACCAGCAAAATACAATGACACACCCTGCCGATCTAGCCACCAAGACTCGTACCTCGACAGCTTCTGAAGGGTCAAAAATTCTCATTACGACTCGGCAATAAGTTACGTATTGTGTAAATCTGGTTTTAAAAGCAGAATGCTAAGAATATTAATAGATTCTGCGCATATGCGGGAACTTGACTCTTAAAATTCCGATAAAATATAGAAATATTTTAAATTTATAATATTGTTTTGAAATATATGATTTGGAATGATTGATAGTAACTCTATGAATAATGGAAAAATATAGATAAAATTAAAAAAAAAATAATTATAAATTATTTGTCGATCTCGAGATTCGAACAGAAGACCAGCAAAATACAATGACACACCCTGCCGATCTAGCCACCAAGACCCGTACCTCGAGAGCTTCTGAAGTGTCAAAGATTCTTATTACGATTCGGCAATAAGTTTTAAGTATTGTGTAAATCTGGTTTTTAAAGCACAATGCTAAGAATATTAATAGATTCTGCGCATGTGCGGGAACCTGACTCTTAAAATTCCGATAAAATATAGAAATATTTTAAATTTATAATATTGTTTTGAAATATATGATTTGGAATGATTCATAGTAACTCTATGAATAATGGAGAAATAAAGATAAAATTTATTTAAAAAAGAGAAAAATTATAAATTATTTGTCGATCTCGAGATTCGAACAGAATACCAGCAAAATAAAATGACACATCCTGCCGATCTAGCCACCAAGACTCGTACCTCGAGAGCTTCTGAAGGGTCAAAGATTCTCATTACGACTCGGCAATAAGTATTAAGTATTGTGTAAATCTGGTTTTAAAAGCACAATGCTAAGAATATTAATAGATTCTGCGCATGTGCGGGAACTTGATTCTTAAAATTCCGATAAAATATAGACATATTTTAAATTTATAATATTGTTTTGAAATATATGATTTGGAATGATTCATAGTAACGCTATGAATAATGGAGAAATATAGATAAAATTTATTTAAAAAAAAGAAAAATTATAAATTATTTGTCGATCTCGAGATTCGAACAGAAGACCAGCAAAATACAATGACACACCCTGCCGATCTAGCCACCAAGACTCGTACCTCGAGAGTTTCTGAATGGTCAAAGACTCTTATTACGACTCGGCAATAAGTTTTAAGTATTGTGTAAATCTGGTTTTAAAAGCACCATGCTAAGAAGATTAATAGATTCTGCGCATGTGTGCGAACTTGACTCTTAAAATTCCGATAAAATATAGAAATATTTTTAATTTATAATATTGTTTTGAAATATATGATTTGGAATGATTCAGAGTAACGCTATGAATAATGGAGAAATATAGATAAAATTTATTTAAAAAAAGAGAAAAATTATAAATTATTTGTTGATCTCGAGATTCGAACAGAATACCAGCAAAATAAAATGACACATCCTGCCGATCTAGCCACCAAGACTCGTACCTCGAGAGCTTCTGAAGGGTCAAAGATTCTCATTACGACTCGGCAATAAGTATTAAGTATTGTGTAAATCTGGTTTTAAAAGCACAATGCTAAGAATATTAATAGATTCTGCGCATGTGCGGGAACTTGATTCTTAAAATTCCGATAAAATATAGACATATTTTAAATTTATAATATTGTTTTGAAATATATGATTTGGAATGATTCATAGTAACTCTATGAATAATGGAGAAATAAAAATAAAATTTATTTAAAAAAGAGAAAAATTATAAATTATTTGTCGATCTCGAGATTCGAACAGAATACCAGCAAAATAAAATGACACATCCTGCCGATCTAGCCACCAAGACTCGTACCTCGAGAGCTTCTGAAGGGTCAAAGATTCTCATTACGACTCGGCAATAAGTATTAAGTATTGTGTAAATTTGGTTTTAAAAGCACAATGCTAAGAAGATTAATAGATTCTGCGCATGTGTGCGAACTTGACTCTTAAAATTCCGATAAAATATAGAAATATTTTAAATTTATAATATTGTTTTGAAATATATGATTTGGAATGATTCATAGTAACTCTATGAATAATGGAGAAATAAAGATAAAATTTATTTAAAAAAGAGAAAATTTATAAATTATTTGTCGATCTCGAGATTCGAACAGAATACCAGCAAAATAAAATGACACATCCTGCCGATCTAGCCACCAAGACTCGTACCTCGAGAGCTTCTGAAGGGTCAAAGATTCTCATTACGACTCGGCAATAAGTATTAAGTATTGTGTAAATCTGGTTTTAAAAGCATAATGCTAAGAATATTAATAGATTCTGCGCATGTGCGGGAACTTAACTCTTAAAATTCCTATAAAATATAGAAATATTTTAAATTTATAATATTGTTTTGAAATATATGATTTGGAATGATTCATAGTAACTCTATGAATAATGGAGAAATAAAGATAAAATTTATTTAAAAAAAAAGAAAAATTATAAATTATTTGTCGATATCGAGATTCGAACAGAAGAACAGCAAAATACAATGACACAACCTGCCGATCTAGCCACCAAGACTCGTACCTCGAGAGTTTCTGAATGGTAAAAGACTCTTATTACGAATCGGCAATAAGTTTTAAGTATTGTGTAAATCTGGTTTTAAAAGCACACTGCTAAGAATATTAATAGATTCTGCGCATGTGCGGGAACTTGACTCTTAAAATTCCGATAAAATATAGAAATATTTTAAATTTATAATATTGTTTTGAAATATATGATTTGGAATGATTCATAGTAACTCTATGAATAATGGAGAAATAAAGATAAAATTTATTTAAAAAAAAGAAAAATTATAAATTATTTGTCGATCTCGAGATTCGAACAGAAGACCAGCAAAATACAATGACACACCCTGCCGATCTAGCCACCAAGACTCGTACCTCGAGAGTTTCTGAATGGTCAAAGACTCTTATTACGACTCGGCAATAAGTTTTAAGTATTGTGTAAATCTGGTTTTAAAAGCACAATGCTAAGAAGATTAATAGATTCTGCGCATGTGCGCGAACTTGACTCTTAAAATTCCGATAAAATATAGAAATAATCTAAATTTATAATATTGTTTTGAATATGATTTGGAATGATTCATAGTAACGCTATGAATAATGGAGAAATATAGATAAAATTTATTTAAAAAAAAGAAAAATTATTAATTATTTTCGATCTCTAGATTCGAACAGAAGACCAGCAAAATACAATGACACACCCTGCCGATCTAGCCACTAAGACTCGTACCTCGAGACCTTCTGAAGGGTCAAAGATTCTCATTACGACTCAACAATGAGTTTTAAGTATTGTGTAAATCTGGTTTTAAAAGCTCAATGCTAAGATAATTAATAGATTCTGCGCATGTGCGGGAACTTGACTCTTAAAATTCCGATAAAATATAAAAATATATTAAATTTATAATATTGTTTTGAAATATATGATTTAGAATGATTCATAGTAACTCTATGAATAATGGAGAAATAAAGATAAAATTTATTTTAAAAAAAAGAAAAATTATAAATTATTTGTCTATATCGAGATTCGAACAGAAGAACAGAAAAATACAATGACACACCGTGCCGATCTAGCAACCAAGACTCGTACCTCGAGAGCTGCTGAAGGGTCAAAGATTCTCATTACGACTCGGCAATAAGTTTTAAGTATTGTGTAAATCTGGTTTTAAAAGCACACTGCTAAGAATATTAATAGATTCTGCGCATGTGCGGGAACTTGACTCTTAAAATTCCGATAAAATATAGAAATATTTTAAATTTATAATATTGTTTTGAAATATATGATTTGGAATGATTCATAAAAACTCTATGAATAATAGAGAAATAAAGATAAAATTTATTTAAAAAAAGAAAAATTATAAATTATTTGTCGATCTCGAGATTCGAACAGAAGACCAGCAAAATACAATGACACACCGTGCCGATCTAGCCACCAAGTCTCGTACCTCGAGAGCTTCTGAAGGGTCAAATATTCTCATTACGACTCGGCAATAAGTTTTAAGTATTGAGTAAATCTGGTTTTAAAAGCACAATGCTAAGATAATTAATAGATTCTGCGCATGTGCGGGAACTTGACTCTTAAAATTCCGATAAAATATAGAAATATATTAAATTTATAATATTGTTTTGAAATATATGATTTGGAATGATTCATAGTAACTCTATGAATAATGGAGAAATAAAGATAAAATTTATTTAAAAAAAAGAAAAATTATAAATTATTTGTCGATCTCGAGATTCGAACAGAATACCAGCAAAATACAATGACACACCCTGCCGATCTAGCCACCAAGACTCGTACCTCGAGAGTTTCTGAATGGTCAAAGACTCTTATTACGACTCGGCAATAAGTTTTAAGTATTGTGTAAATCTGGTTTTAAAAGCACAATGCTAAGAAGATTAATAGATTCTGCGCATGTGCGCGAACTTGACTCTTAAAATTCCGATAAAATATAGAAATAATATAAATTTATAATATTGTTTTGAATATGATTTGGAATGATTCATAGTAATGCTATGAATAATGGAGAAATATAGATAAAATTTATTTAAAAAAAAGAAAAATTATTAATTATTTTCGATTTCGAGATTCGAACAGAAGACCAGCAAAATACAATGACACAACCTGCCGATCTAGCCACCAAGACTCGTACCTCGAGACCTTCTGAAGGGTCAAAGATTCTCATTACGACTCGGCAATGAGTTTTAAGTATTGTGTAAATCTGGTTTTAAAAGCTCAATGCTAATATAATTAATAGATTCTGCGCATGTGCGGGAACTTGACTCTTAAAATTCCGATAAAATATAAAAATATATTAAATTTATAATATTGTTTTGAAATATATGATTTGGAATGATTCATAGTAACTCTATGAATAATGGAGAAATAAAGATAAAATTTATTTAAAAAAAAGAAAAATTATAAATTATTTGTCTATATCGAGATTCGAACAGAAGAACAGAAAAATACAATGACACACCGTGCCGATCTAGCAACCAAGACTCGTACCTCGAGAGCTGCTGAAGGGTCAAAGATTCTCATTACGACTCGGCAATAAGTTTTAAGTATTGTGTAAATCTGGTTTGAAAAGCACACTGCTAAGAATATTAATAGATTCTGCGCATGTGCGGAACTTGACTCTTAAAATTCCGATAAAATATAGAAATATTTTAAATTTATAATATTGTTTTGAAATATATGATTTGGAATGATTCATAAAAACTCTATGAATAATAGAGAAATAAAGATAAAATTTATTTAAAAAAAAGAAAAATTATAAATTATTTGTCGATCTCGAGATTCGAACAGAAGACCAGCAAAATACAATGACACACCGTGCCGATCTAGCCACCAAGACTCGTACCTCGAGAGCTTCTGAAGGGTCAAATATTCTCATTACGACTCATCAATAAGTTTTAAGTATTGTGTAAATCTGGTTTTAAAAGCACAATGCTAAGATAATTAATAGATTCTGCGTATGTGCGGGAACTTGACTCTTAAAATTCCTATAAAATATAGAAATATTTTAAATTTATAATATTGTTTTGAAATATATGATTTGGAATGATTCATAAAAACTCTATGAATAATAGAGAAATAAAGATAAAATTTATTTAAAAAAAAGAAAAATTATAAATTATTTGTCGATCTCGAGATTCGAACAGAAGACCAGCAAAATACAATGACACACCGTGCCGATCTAGCCACCAAGACTCGTACCTCGAGAGCTTCTGAAGGGTCAAATATTCTCATTACGACTCGGCAATAAGTTTTAAGTATTGTGTAAATCTGGTTTTAAAAGCACAATGCTAAGATAATTAATAGATTCTGCGTATGTGCGGGAACTTGACTCTTAAAATTCCTATAAAATATAGAAATATTTTAAATTTATAATATTGTTTTGAAATATATGATTTGGAATGATTCATAAAAACTCTATGAATAATAGAGAAATAAAGATAAAATTTATTTAAAAAAAAGAAAAATTATAAATTATTTGTCGATCTCGAGATTCGAACAGAAGACCAGCAAAATACAATGACACACCCTGCCGATCTAGCCACCAAGACTCGTACCTCGAGAGCTTCTGAAGGGTCAAATATTCTCATTACGACTCATCAATAAGTTTTAAGTATTGTGTAAATCTGGTTTTAAAAGCACAATGCTAAGATAATTAATAGATTCTGCGTATGTGCGGGAACTTGACTCTTAAAATTCCTATAAAATATAGAAATATTTTAAATTTATAATATTGTTTTGAAATATATGATTTGGAATGATTCATAAAAACTCTATGAATAATAGAGAAATAAAGATAAAATTTATTTAAAAAAAAGAAAAATTATAAATTATTTGTCGATCTCGAGATTCGAACAGAAGACCAGCAAAATACAATGACACACCGTGCCGATCTAGCCACCAAGACTCGTACCTCGAGAGCTTCTGAAGGGTCAAATATTCTCATTACGACTCGGCAATAAGTTTTAAGTATTGTGTAAATCTGGTTTTAAAAGCACAATGCTAAGATAATTAATAGATTCTGCGTATGTGCGGGAACTTGACTCTTAAAATTCCTATAAAATATAGAAATATTTTAAATTTATAATATTGTTTTGAAATATATGATTTGGAATGATTCATAAAAACTCTATGAATAATAGAGAAATAAAGATAAAATTTATTTAAAAAAAAGAAAAATTATAAATTATTTGTCGATCTCGAGATTCGAACAGAAGACCAGCAAAATACAATGACACACCCTGCCGATCTAGCCACCAAGACTCGTACCTCGAGAGCTTCTGAAGGGTCAAATATTCTCATTACGACTCGGCAATAAGTTTTAAGTATTGTGTAAATCTGGTTTTAAAAGCACAATGCTAAGATAATTAATAGATTCTGCGTATGTGCGGGAACTTGACTCTTAAAATTCCTATAAAATATAGAAATATTTTAAATTTATAATATTGTTTTGAAATATATGATTTGGAATGATTCATAAAAACTCTATGAATAATAGAGAAATAAAGATAAAATTTATTTAAAAAAAAGAAAAATTATAAATTATTTGTCGATCTCGAGATTCGAACAGAAGACCAGCAAAATACAATGACACACCGTGCTGATCTAGCCACCAAGACTCGTACCTCGAGAGCTTCTGAAGGGTCAAATATTCTCATTACGACTCATCAATAAGTTTTAAGTATTGTGTAAATCTGGTTTTAAAAGCACAATGCTAAGATAATTAATAGATTCTGCGTATGTGCGGGAACTTGACTCTTAAAATTCCTATAAAATATAGAAATATTTTAAATTTATAATATTGTTTTGAAATATATGATTTGGAATGATTCATAAAAACTCTATGAATAATAGAGAAATAAAGATAAAATTTATTTAAAAAAAAGAAAAATTATAAATTATTTGTCGATCTCGAGATTCGAACAGAAGACCAGCAAAATACAATGACACACCGTGCCGATCTAGCCACCAAGACTCGTACCTCGAGAGCTTCTGAAGGGTCAAATATTCTCATTACGACTCGGCAATAAGTTTTAAGTATTGTGTAAATCTGGTTTTAAAAGCACAATGCTAAGATAATTAATAGATTCTGCGTATGTGCGGGAACTTGACTCTTAAAATTCCTATAAAATATAGAAATATTTTAAATTTATAATATTGTTTTGAAATATATGATTTGGAATGATTCATAAAAACTCTATGAATAATAGAGAAATAAAGATAAAATTTATTTAAAAAAAAGAAAAATTATAAATTATTTGTCGATCTCGAGATTCGAACAGAAGACCAGCAAAATACAATGACACACCCTGCCGATCTAGCCACCAAGACTCGTACCTCGAGAGCTTCTGAAGGGTCAAATATTCTCATTACGACTCATCAATAAGTTTTAAGTATTGTGTAAATCTGGTTTTAAAAGCACAATGCTAAGATAATTAATAGATTCTGCGTATGTGCGGGAACTTGACTCTTAAAATTCCGATAAAATATAGAAATATTTTAAATTTATAATATTGTTTTGAAATATATGATTTGGAATGATTCATAAAAACTCTATGAATAATAGAGAAATAAAGATAAAATTTATTTAAAAAAAGAAAAATTATAAATTATTTGTCGATCTCGAGATTCGAACAGAAGACCAGCAAAATACAATGACACACCGTGCCGATCTAGCCACCAAGTCTCGTACCTCGAGAGCTTCTGAAGGGTCAAATATTCTCATTACGACTCGGCAATAAGTTTTAAGTATTGAGTAAATCTGGTTTTAAAAGCACAATGCTAAGATAATTAATAGATTCTGCGCATGTGCGGGAACTTGACTCTTAAAATTCCGATAAAATATAGAAATATATTAAATTTATAATATTGTTTTGAAATATATGATTTGGAATGATTCATAGTAACTCTATGAATAATGGAGAAATAAAGATAAAATTTATTTAAAAAAAGGAAAAATTATAAATTATTTGTCGATAACGAGATTCGAACAGAAGACCAGCAAAATACAATGACACACCCTGCCGATCTAGCCACCAAGACTCGTACCTCGAAAGCTTCTGAAGGGTCAAAGACTCTTATTACGACTCGGCAATAAGTTTTAAGTATTGTGTAAATCTGGTTTTAAAAGCACAATGCTAAGAAGATTAATAGATTCTGCGCATGTGCGCGAACTTGACTCTTAAAATTCCGATAAAATATAGAAATAATATAAATTTATAATATTGTTTTGAATATGATTTTGAATGATTCATAGTAATGCTATGAATAATGGAGAAATATAGATAAAATTTATTTAAAAAAAAGAAAAATTATTAATTATTTTCGATCTCGAGATTCGAACAGAAGACCAGCAAAATACAATGACACACCGTGCCGATCTAGCAACCAAGACTCGTACCTCGAGAGCTGCTGAAGGGTCAAAGATTCTCATTACGACTCGGCAATAAGTTTTAAGTATTGTGTAAATCTGGTTTTAAAAGCACACTGCTAAGAATATTAATAGATTCTGCGCATGTGCGGGAACTTGACTCTTAAAATTCCGATAAAATATAGAAATATTTTAAATTTATAATATTGTTTTGAAATATATGATTTGGAATGATTCATAAAAACTCTATGAATAATAGAGAAATAAAGATAAAATTTATTTTAAAAAAAGAAAAATTATAAATTATTTGTCGATCTCGAGATTCGAACAGAAGACCAGCAAAATACAATGACACACCGTGCCGATCTAGCCACCAAGACTCGTACCTCGAGAGCTTCTGAAGGGTCAAATATTCTCATTACGACTCGGCAATAAGTTTTAAGTATTGTGTAAATCTGGTTTTAAAAGCACAATGCTAAGATAATTAATAGATTCTGCGTATGTGCGGGAACTTGACTCTTAAAATTCCTATAAAATATAGAAATATTTTAAATTTATAATATTGTTTTGAAATATATGATTTGGAATGATTCATAAAAACTCTATGAATAATAGAGAAATAAAGATAAAATTTATTTAAAAAAAAGAAAAATTATAAATTATTTGTCGATCTCGAGATTCGAACAGAAGACCAGCAAAATACAATGACACACCCTGCCGATCTAGCCACCAAGACTCGTACCTCGAGAGCTTCTGAAGGGTCAAATATTCTCATTACGACTCATCAATAAGTTTTAAGTATTGTGTAAATCTGGTTTTAAAAGCACAATGCTAAGATAATTAATAGATTCTGCGTATGTGCGGGAACTTGACTCTTAAAATTCCGATAAAATATAGAAATATTTTAAATTTATAATATTGTTTTGAAATATATGATTTGGAATGATTCATAAAAACTCTATGAATAATAGAGAAATAAAGATAAAATTTATTTAAAAAAAGAAAAATTATAAATTATTTGTCGATCTCGAGATTCGAACAGAAGACCAGCAAAATACAATGACACACCGTGCCGATCTAGCCACCAAGTCTCGTACCTCGAGAGCTTCTGAAGGGTCAAATATTCTCATTACGACTCGGCAATAAGTTTTAAGTATTGAGTAAATCTGGTTTTAAAAGCACAATGCTAAGATAATTAATAGATTCTGCGCATGTGCGGGAACTTGACTCTTAAAATTCCGATAAAATATAGAAATATATTAAATTTATAATATTGTTTTGAAATATATGATTTGGAATGATTCATAGTAACTCTATGAATAATGGAGAAATAAAGATAAAATTTATTTAAAAAAAAGAAAAATTATAAATTATTTGTCGATCTCGAGATTCGAACAGAATACCAGCAAAATACAATGACACACCCTGCCGATCTAGCCACCAAGACTCGTACCTCGAGAGTTTCTGAATGGTCAAAGACTCTTATTACGACTCGGCAATAAGTTTTAAGTATTGTGTAAATCTGGTTTTAAAAGCACAATGCTAAGAAGATTAATAGATTCTGCGCATGTGCGCGAACTTGACTCTTAAAATTCCGATAAAATATAGAAATAATATAAATTTATAATATTGTTTTGAATATGATTTGGAATGATTCATAGTAATGCTATGAATAATGGAGAAATATAGATAAAATTTATTTAAAAAAAAGAAAAATTATTAATTATTTTCGATTTCGAGATTCGAACAGAAGACCAGCAAAATACAATGACACAACCTGCCGATCTAGCCACCAAGACTCGTACCTCGAGACCTTCTGAAGGGTCAAAAATTCTCATTACGACTCGGCAATGAGTTTTAAGTATTGTGTAAATCTGGTTTTAAAAGCTCAATGCTAATATAATTAATAGATTCTGCGCATGTGCGGGAACTTGACTCTTAAAATTCCGATAAAATATAAAAATATATTAAATTTATAATATTGTTTTGAAATATATGATTTGGAATGATTCATAGTAACTCTATGAATAATGGAGAAATAAAGATAAAATTTATTTAAAAAAAAGAAAAATTATAAATTATTTGTCTATATCGAGATTCGAACAGAAGAACAGAAAAATACAATGACACACCGTGCCGATCTAGCAACCAAGACTCGTACCTCGAGAGCTGCTGAAGGGTCAAAGATTCTCATTACGACTCGGCAATAAGTTTTAAGTATTGTGTAAATCTGGTTTGAAAAGCACACTGCTAAGAATATTAATAGATTCTGCGCATGTGCGGAACTTGACTCTTAAAATTCCGATAAAATATAGAAATATTTTAAATTTATAATATTGTTTTGAAATATATGATTTGGAATGATTCATAAAAACTCTATGAATAATAGAGAAATAAAGATAAAATTTATTTAAAAAAAAGAAAAATTATAAATTATTTGTCGATCTCGAGATTCGAACAGAAGACCAGCAAAATACAATGACACACCGTGCCGATCTAGCCACCAAGACTCGTACCTCGAGAGCTTCTGAAGGGTCAAATATTCACATTACGACTCATCAATAAGTTTTAAGTATTGTGTAAATCTGGTTTTAAAAGCACAATGCTAAGATAATTAATAGATTCTGCGTATGTGCGGGAACTTGACTCTTAAAATTCCTATAAAATATAGAAATATTTTAAATTTATAATATTGTTTTGAAATATATGATTTGGAATGATTCATAAAAACTCTATGAATAATAGAGAAATAAAGATAAAATTTATTTAAAAAAAAGAAAAATTATAAATTATTTGTCGATCTCGAGATTCGAACAGAAGACCAGCAAAATACAATGACACACCCTGCCGATCTAGCCACCAAGACTCGTACCTCGAGAGCTTCTGAAGGGTCAAAGATTCTCATTACGACTCGGCAATAAGTTTTAAGTATTGTGTAAATCTGGTTTTAAAAGCACAATGCTAAGATATTTAATAGATTCTGCGCATGTGCGGGAACTTGACTCTTAAAATTCCGATAAAATATAAAAATATATTAAATTTATAATATTGTTTTGAAATATATGATTTGGAATGATTCATAGTAACTCTATGAATAATGGAGAAATAAAGATAAAATTTATTTAAAAAAAGGAAAAATTATAAATTATTTGTCGATCTCGAGATTCGAACAGAAGACCAGCAAAATACAATGACACACCCTGCCGATCTAGCCACCAAGACTCGTACCTCGAAAGCTTCTGAAGGGTCAAAGACTCTTATTACGACTCGGCAATAAGTTTTAAGTATTGTGTAAATCTGGTTTTAAAAGCACAATGCTAAGAAGATTAATAGATTCTGCGCATGTGCGCGAACTTGACTCTTAAAATTCCGATAAAATATAGAAATAATATAAATTTATAATATTGTTTTGAATATGATTTTGAATGATTCATAGTAATGCTATGAATAATGGAGAAATATAGATAAAATTTATTTAAAAAAAAGAAAAATTATTAATTATTTTCGATCTCGAGATTCGAACAGAAGACCAGCAAAATACAATGACACAACCTGCCGATCTAGCCACCAAGACTCGTACCTCGAGACCTTCTGAAGGGTCAAAGATTCTCATTACGACTCGGCAATAAGTTTTAAGTATTGTGTAAATCTGGTTTTAAAAGCACAATGCTAAGATAATTAATAGATTCTGCGCATGTGCGGGAACTTGACTCTTAAAATTCCGATAAAATATAAAAATATATTAAATTTATAATATTGTTTTGAAATATATGATTTGGAATGATTCATAGTAACTCTATGAATAATGGAGAAATAAAGATAAAATTTATTTAAAAAAAGGAAAAATTATAAATTATTTGTCGATCTCGAGATTCGAACAGAAGACCAGCAAAATACAATGACACACCCTGCCGATCTAGCCACCAAGACTCGTACCTCGAAAGCTTCTGAAGGGTCAAAGACTCTTATTACGACTCGGCAATAAGTTTTAAGTATTGTGTAAATCTGGTTTTAAAAGCACAATGCTAAGAAGATTAATAGATTCTGCGCATGTGCGCGAACTTGACTCTTAAAATTCCGATAAAATATAGAAATAATATAAATTTATAATATTGTTTTGAATATGATTTTGAATGATTCATAGTAATGCTATGAATAATGGAGAAATATAGATAAAATTTATTTAAAAAAAAGAAAAGTTATTAATTATTTTCGATCTCGAGATTCGAACAGAAGACCAGCAAAATACAATGACACAACCTGCCGATCTAGCCACCAAGACTCGTACCTCGAGACCTTCTGAAGGGTCAAAGATTCTCATTACGACTCGGCAATGAGTTTTAAGTATTGTGTAAATCTGGTTTTAAAAGCTCAATGCTAATATAATTAATAGATTCTGCGCATGTGCGGGAACTTGACTCTTAAAATTCCGATAAAATATAAAAATATATTAAATTTATAATATTGTTTTGAAATATATGATTTGGAATGATTCATAGTAACTCTATGAATAATGGAGAAATAAAGATAAAATTTATTTAAAAAAAAGAAAAATTATAAATTATTTGTCTATATCGAGATTCGAACAGAAGAACAGAAAAATACAATGACACACCGTGCCGATCTAGCAACCAAGACTCGTACCTCAAGAGCTGCTGAAGGGTCAAAGATTCTCATTACGACTCGGCAATAAGTTTTAAGTATTGTGTAAATCTGGTTTTAAAAGCACACTGCTAAGAATATTAATAGATTCTGCGCATGTGCGGGAACTTGACTCTTAAAATTCCGATAAAATATAGAAATATTTTAAATTTATAATATTGTTTTGAAATATATGATTTGGAATGATTCATAAAAACTCTATGAATAATAGAGAAATAAAGATAAAATTTATTTAAAAAAAAGAAAAATTATAAATTATTTGTCGATCTCGAGATTCGAACAGAAGACCAGCAAAATACAATGACACACCGTGCCGATCTAGCCACCAAGACTCGTACCTCGAGAGCTTCTGAAGGGTCAAATATTCTCATTACGACTCGGCAATAAGTTTTAAGTATTGTGTAAATCTGGTTTTAAAAGCACAATGCTAAGATAATTAATAGATTCTGCGTATGTGCGGGAACTTGACTCTTAAAATTCCTATAAAATATAGAAATATTTTAAATTTATAATATTGTTTTGAAATATATGATTTGGAATGATTCATAGTAACTCTATGAATAATGGAGAAATAAAGATAAAATTTATTTAAAAAAAGGAAAAATTATAAATTATTTGTCGATCTCGAGATTCGAACAGAAGACCAGCAAAATACAATGACACACCCTGCCGATCTAGCCACCAAGACTCGTACCTCGAAAGCTTCTGAAGGGTCAAAGATTCTCATTACGACTCGGCAATAAGTTTTAAGTATTGAGTAAATCTGGTTTTAAAAGCACAATGCTAAGATAATTAATAGATTCTGCGCATGTGCGGGAACTTGACTCTTAAAATTCCGATAAAATATAGAAATATATTAAATTTATAATATTGTTTTGAAATATATGATTTGGAACGATTCATAGTAACGCTATGAATAATGGAGAAATATAGATAAAATTTATTTAAAAAAAAGAAAAATTATAAATTATTTGTCGATCTCGAGATTCAAACAGAAGACCAGCAAAATACAATGACACACCCTGCCGATCTAGCTACCAAGACTCGTACCTCGAGAGTTTCTGAATGGTCAAAGACTCTTATTACGACTCGGCAATAAGTTTTAAGTATTGTGTAAATCTGGTTTTAAAAGCACAATGCTAAGACGATTAATAGATTCTGCGCATGTGTGCGAACTTGACTCTTAAAATTCCGATAAAATATAGAAATATTTTTAATTTATAATATTGTTTTGAAATATATGATTTGGAATGATTCAGAGTAACGCTATGAATAATGGAGAAATATAGATAAAATTTATTTAAAAGAAAGAAAAAATATTAATTATTTGTCGATCTCGAGATTCGAACAGAAGACCAGCAAAATACAATGACACACCCTGCCGATCTAGCCACCAAGACTCGTACCTCGAGAGCTTCTGAAGGGTCAAAGATTCTCATTACAACTCGGCAATGAGTTTTAAGTATTGTGTAAATCTGGTTTTAAAAGCACACTGCTAAGAATATTAATAGATTCTGCGCATGTGCGGGAACTTGACTCTTAAAATTCCGATAAAATATAGAAATATTTTAAATTTATAATATTGTTTTGAAATATATGATTTGGAATGATTCATAGTAACTCTATGAATAATGGAGAAATAAAGATAAAATTTATTTAAAAAAGAGAAAAATTATAAATTATTTGTCGATCTCGAGATTCGAACAGAATACCAGCAAAATAAAGTGACACATCCTGCCGATCTAGCCACCAAGACTCGTACCTCGAGAGCTTCTGAAGGGTCAAAGATTCTCATTACGACTCGGCAATAAGTATTAAGTATTGTGTAAATCTGGTTTTAAAAGCACAATGCTAAGAATATTAATAGATTCTGCGCATGTGCGGGAACTTAACTCTTAAAATTCCTATAAAATATAGAAATATATTAAATTTATAATATTGTTTTGAAATATATGATTTGGAATGATTCATAGTAACTCTATGAATAATGGAGAAATAAAGATAAAATTTATTTAAAAAAAAGAAAAATTATAAATTATTTGTCGATCTCGAGATTCGAACAGAAGACCAGCAAAATACAATGACACACCCTGCCGATCTAGCCACCAAGACTCGTACCTCGAGAGTTTCTGAATGGTCAAAGACTCTTATTACGACTCGTCAATAAGTTTTAAGTATTGTGTAAATCTGGTTTTAAATGCACAATGCTAAGAAGATTAATAGATTCTGCACATGTGCGCGAACTTGACTCTTAAAATTCCGATAAAATATAGAAATAATCTAAATTTATAATATTGTTTTGAATATGATTTGGAATGATTCATAGTAACGCTATGAATAATGGAGAAATATAGATAAAATTTATTTAAAAAAAAGAAAAATTATTAATTATTTTCGATCTCGAGATTCGAACAGAAGACCAGCAAAATACAATGACACACCCTGCCGATCTAGCCACCAAGACTCGTACCTCGAGACCTTCTGAAGGGTCAAAGATTCTCATTACGACTCGGCAATAAGTTTTAAGTATTGTGTAAATCTGGTTTTAAAAGCACAATGCTAAGATAATTAATAGATTCTGCGCATGTGCGGGAACTTGACTCTTAAAATTCCGATAAAATATAAAAATATATTAAATTTATAATATTGTTTTGAAATATATGATTTGGAATGATTCATAGTAACTCTATGAATAATGGAGAAATAAAGATAAAATTTATTTAAAAAAAGGAAAAATTATAAATTATTTGTCGATCTCGAGATTCGAACAGAAGACCAGCAAAATACAATGACACACCCTGCCGATCTAGCCACCAAGCTCGTACCTCGAAAGCCTATGAAGGGTCAAAGACTCTTATTACGACTCGGCAATAAGTTTTAAGTATTGTGTAAATCTGGTTTTAAAAGCACAATGCTAAGAAGATTAATAGATTCTGCGCATGTGCGCGAACTTGACTCTTAAAATTCCGATAAAATATAGAAATAATATAAATTTATAATATTGTTTTGAATATGATTTTGAATGATTCATAGTAATGCTATGAATAATGGAGAAATATAGATAAAATTTATTTAAAAAAAAGAAAAATTATTAATTATTTTCGATCTCGAGATTCGAACAGAAGACCAGCAAAATACAATGACACAACCTGCCGATCTAGCCACCAAGACTCGTACCTCGAGACCTTCTGAAGGGTCAAAGATTCTCATTACGACTCGGCAATGAGTTTTAAGTATTGTGTAAATCTGGTTTTAAAAGCTCAATGCTAATATAATTAATAGATTCTGCGCATGTGCGGGAACTTGACTCTTAAAATTCCGATAAAATATAAAAATATATTAAATTTATAATATTGTTTTGAAATATATGATTTGGAATGATTCATAGTAACTCTATGAATAATGGAGAAATAAAGATAAAATTTATTTAAAAAAAAGAAAAATTATAAATTATTTGTCGATCTCGAGATTCGAACAGAAGACCAGCAAAATACAATGACACACCGTGCCGATCTAGCCACCAAGACTCGTACCTCGAGAGCTTCTGAAGGGTCAAATATTCTCATTACGACTCGGCAATAAGTTTTAAGTATTGTGTAAATCTGGTTTTAAAAGCACAATGCTAAGATAATTAATAGATTCTGCGTATGTGCGGGAACTTGACTCTTAAAATTCCTATAAAATATAGAAATATTTTAAATTTATAATATTGTTTTGAAATATATGATTTGGAATGATTCATAAAAACTCTATGAATAATAGAGAAATAAAGATAAAATTTATTTAAAAAAAAGAAAAATTATAAATTATTTGTCGATCTCGAGATTCGAACAGAAGACCAGCAAAATACAATGACACACCCTGCCGATCTAGCCACCAAGACTCGTACCTCGAGATCTTCTGAAGGGTCAAAGATTCTCATTACGACTCGGCAATAAGTTTTAAGTATTGTGTAAATCTGGTTTTAAAAGCACAATGCTAAGATAATTAATAGATTCTGCGCATGTGCGGGAACTTGACTCTTAAAATTCCGATAAAATATACAAATATATTAAATTTATAATATTGTTTTGAAATATATGATTTGGAATGATTCATAGTAACTCTATGAATAATGGAAAAATAAAGATAAAATTTATTTAAAAAAAGGAAAAATTATAAATTATTTGTCGATCTCGAGATTCGAACAGAAGACCAGCAAAATACAATGACACACCCTGCCGATCTAGCCACCAAGACTCGTACCTCGAAAGCTTCTGAAGGGTCAAAGATTCTCATTACGACTCGGCAATAAGTTTTAAGTATTGAGTAAATCTGGTTTTAAAAGCACAATGCTAAGATAATTAATAGATTCTGCGCATGTGCGGGAACTTGACTCTTAAAATTCCGATAAAATATAGAAATATATTAATTTATAATATTGTTTTGAAATATATGATTTGGAATGATTCATAGTAACTCTATGAATAATGGAGAAATAAAGATAAAATTTATTTAAAAAAAAGAAAAATTATAAATTATTTGTCGATCTCGAGATTCGAACAGAATACCAGCAAAATACAATGACACACCCTGCCGATCTAGCCACCAAGACTCGTACCTCGAGAGTTTCTGAATGGTCAAAGACTCTTATTACGACTCGGCAATAAGTTTTAAGTATTGTGTAAATCTGGTTTTAAAAGCTCAATGCTAAGATAATTAATAGATTCTGCGCATGTGCGGGAACTTGACTCTTAAAATTCCGATAAAATATAAAAATATATTAAATTTATAATATTGTTTTGAAATATATGATTTGGAATGATTCATAGTAACTCTATGAATAATGGAGAAATAAAGATAAAATTTATTTAAAAAAAAGAAAAATTATAAATTATTTGTCTATATCGAGATTCGAACAGAAGAACAGAAAAATACAATGACACACCGTGCCGATCTAGCAACCAAGACTCGTACCTCGAGAGCTGCTGAAGGGTCAAAGATTCTCATTACGACTCGGCAATAAGTTTTAAGTATTGTGTAAATCTGGTTTTAAAAGCACACTGCTAAGAATATTAATAGATTCTGCGCATGTGCGGGAACTTGACTCTTAACCCCCCAAGCGGCAACCCCGGAAAAAGACGGAATCTTTTCTCCCTTCAAAACGGCGGACCCGTCTATAGACGGAAACAAAAACTCCCTTAAAACTGTCACTGCCCGTATTTTTACGGGTTCCAGTTTTTCCCTACCCCCAATCCCAAGCTGTGAGATAATGAGAAGGAAATGTGAGATAAGGAAAAGTGAATCGTTATCAGTGGACGATATGATTGATGACTTGTTGCTCGCGCCCTTTTAAGCATTTTAAAATCTCGCTTACGTTCTGAGGCGTTTCTTTTGAGATTTTGATAATAATTACGCATCCAAAATGAAATTTAAATAACGGGAATAAAATTGAACGTATGAAAATATATACCTGGAATGAATACATACATAAACGTATTATTATTAATAATTTAAAACATAATATTTTAAAGCTTTCTAGCATAAGAAAATAGTTAATGTAAAAAATAAATAAAAAATATAATATTAAAATTTGACAAGTTTCTTTTTTATAGCGTGCTTTCATTTAAGGATTTTAGAATTGACATTGCTTATGCAACTTATTTTTGAAAATAAGACACTAAACTTATTTACAGAATTTACTTAACGAACGAAACTTTTTAACTTTTAATGAATTATTTTTTTTTAGTATTCATCAATAAGTGTATTTCAAAACGGGGAGATATATGGAACCAATATATTAAAGTGCGATTTTTCGGAAAGATTAGTATTCGTTACATTAAATCCTTATTTTTATAACGTAATAAACTATATATGAAAATTGAATATTTGTTTCATTCTTTAAACATTATAGAATTTCACACTCTTTGACGAATTCGAACAAAAATGTAAGCATTGTAGAGATATAAGTTTCATTGTTTTTATATTTTTCCTCTGGTTTTTAATAATATTTTCAAAGTTAATATAAGCGCAGTTTTTAAAGGTTCTATTTTTTGTATCGAAATATTAATCTTATTTCACTGTACAATCTTATATATACATCGCACGATTCTGTTTATATGAAACTGGTTTATATTGACATTTTTACTCTTAATGCTGAGTAATTTAATCTACGAATTTTAATCCACTTGAAAGTGAGTGAATGTGTGAGTTAAATGTGAGAATTAATAATTTTAAAATTGTTGCCATTATTTTAACTCCTTGATCTAATTTTATCTCATATGTTAGCATTTAAAATTTTTTTAATGCGTACAACTGGCATTTAGACTATTTTCTTCTCCTGTTTGGTCAGTTCGAGTTCACTGGATGTGATTTTTAACAAACAAGACGGGATATGATCTTTGTTTTATTTTATTTTTGATCACGAGAGTAAAAAAAATTCGGAAACACCCACTTCCATGTAATTTGAAATACTTTATTCTTAATAAGCTTTAGCCTCACATTTTCATTTTTTAAAAACAGAACTAGTTTGAACAAGGGTGTCAGACATGAAGGTCACTTGCAAATATTTCTATTAAAGTAGCGAATATCTTTAATTATAATGAATATGAATGTTCGTATTGGCGATCTCCAGATCAAACTGTTTGACTTAGAGCGAACACACTTCGCCATTAAATAATTAGAAAACTGTTAATGTTCACCTCGAGAGGAAATTTTCAAAATTTTAATTAAAACTTCTGTTAATTAAAAATTATTTAAATTTTTACCATTTATCAGCGATAAAATACGAAATTATTCTAATATAATTTATACAATATGTCATTTATACATTTGAATGTATCACCAAGAAAATTCATTCTTTGAGGTAAAATTAAGATCTTGAACTTTTAGTGTCTTATTTATTGAGATGCTAATTATGGAGCATTCTCTTCAGCCACATGGTTTATTTGTATTTCAGTAAAGAAATTTTTACCCCTTTGCTTTTAGCTTAGATCTTTTTAACCTTTTAACTAAATCATCATCAATGGGTAAAAAGACGGAATGAAATGTAAGGGTAACAATGAAAACGTTTAGTTTCAATTCAAAAATAAAATATATTTTTAAAATATGCTAAAATATTTTTAATTTAATTAAAAGTGGGAAAAAAATTTGAATTCACAATTAATGTACAAATTATTTTTCTACTGTGATATTTTCGAATGAACTTTAAAATTTTAATAATTTTTATTAACCCTTTAAAGGGCCTTTTTTTCCTAGTCATGTTGGAGTAAAATGTTTTTAAAATTAAGATTGGCCTAGGAAAAGTAATTCATTCAACTTATTAGATCAATTTAATCTGATTTATTAATGAATTTTTCCAATTAATAACTAAGAAATAAATCGAGACACTTCATTTTATTTGAGATAAACAATTGAAACCTCTAACCTACAGTTGAAACCTTATTGAAAAATTCATAAGAATTTATGCCAACTTACATAACTTTATTCAAAAATTGTTGAATTTGGTGATGAGCATACTTCCCTTGTCTCTTGAAAGGGTTAATTAAAATTTTAAAGAAATGATTCCCACTGTCCAAAGTATGTAGGTGCAGATTTTGGTAATTCTATTTCAAACTGTCTGGTCTGAAAAGTACCAATACAACCAGACAAATAATGACACATACACTTGTCCATCTTTATTATTAACTTAGACGAATGTTTGTGCGTGGCGTCTATTAGAGCTTTCATATATATCTTAATGGAATATGCATCTTAGAAAATAAAAATGTGTAAAATGTTTTTTTTTTCTGAAAATTTTTAAAAATTATGAATTAAAAATAAAATGAGATTTTGAAGTGTATTCCATCATAACTTTCAATATTATTACAGAATAAGAAGGAAATTTTGGAAATTTTTATTGAATAAGAGATATGAGAAATCATCTGAGTCATTTCAAAAATTAAAAAGAAATATTCAGTATATACAATAAACTTTATTGCTGAATGATTCTATTCCCTGTATTTAGAAATTTAATAAACCTGATTGGTTTCAACAAAACAGGTTTTGCATTAATTGAAGTTTATTCACTCCCGTTTTAAATTAAGGAATTACTGTCAAGGAGCTGACAGAAAATTCAAAAAATCTGCAATACAGAATGGTACAATGAGTCTGCAATAGTATGAATTATATGACTATCAAAATTTGAAATTTCAAGATGTTTTGCTGAAGAAAACATTTAATTAAAAATTTTATATTGGCTAGTAACCTCGACGTAACACATGTGCTGATCACCGAAAGCAATAAATAATGTAAAAGTAATAAGTAAAAAAGATCAATGCAATTGTATTTGCAAAGCTTTTAAATTCAGATTTTTCTTTTTAATGATTCGTTTACCCCACGGTTTGTCGTTATCCGATTGCAAAATAGTAAGAGCTTTGATTCTAACCCGAAAAACTTAAAACTGAGATTTTTCAAAAATTGTAATTTATTTTAAAACAGTACTTAATATTCTGTAAGAACTTGATTTGAAGGTATTCAAAAAATTCCAGTTGCAAATGGTTAATTATGAGTCTAAATAATCTGTATTATTTGAGTCATTTTTCCAGGCCAAATTTGTATCATGAATATTACAAAGAAATATTTTGACAATTATTTTTATTTGTTGCAGTCATAAGGCGCATCGACCAGTTATTTCAGCATTACTGAATAACTGGCCAATTAGCTTTGCCAATTAAATATTGTAAAGTATATTTAATTATAAAATTTTAATCATGCAGATAAATACGGAAAATCGATATATTTGAAAGTGAAACATTGCATGAAATTCCCTAATTACACAATTATTTTTTTTTGAATACTGAAGAAACAAAGTTATAACGTAGTGTTACTTATCGCAATTAATGTTTTAAACACGCATTTTAAAATATTAAAATAAATTGGCAATGCGCTGAAAGGGTTTTTTTTAAAATTAATTCACTTGCAGGTAATGTCGAGAAATAATTTCACAGTACTACGGAATAAAATAATTTGCGAAACATATTGCAAAGAAAAAAATATTAGACGAGGACTTTCAATTTATAAAAACTAGACTAGTATCAAAATAAACATGATAATAACTTATTCCTAACATAAATTTTATGTATTGTTTTATAAAATAATCGAAAAACCTCTAAAAAAACCAATCACATTTTCACATTTTCAATCGATGTTATTGTCAATCTCTTCCTAAGCACTGAAAGAAAAATGCTCTTAGAAATCGAAAGACTACGATAAGAAACACCAGCTACTCACAGCATGAAATTTGCTAATCACTTCCCACCTGCAGCGCTGAACTGACCGCAAAAGGGGAAAGCAATCCTTTTGACCAAACCGCGACATTTTTAAGGTTGAACCTGTTATTCCGGCGTGCCGCTTTCGGTAAGGATAGCAATCTGGAAGCCGCCGCCAGGAGGGTTAAAATTCCGATAAAATATAGAAATATTTTAAATTTATAATATTGTTTTGAAATATATGATTTGGAATGATTCATAAAAACTCTATGAATAATAGAGAAATAAAGATAAAATTTATTTAAAAAAAAGAAAAATTATAAATTATTTGTCGATCTCGAGATTCGAACAGAAGACCAGCAAAATACAATGACACACCGTGCCGATCTAGCCACCAAGACTCGTACCTCGAGAGCTTCTGAAGGGTCAAATATTCTCATTACGACTCGGCAATAAGTTTTAAGTATTGAGTAAATCTGGTTTTAAAAGCACAATGCTAAGATAATTAATAGATTCTGCGCATGTGCGGGAACTTGACTCTTAAAATTCCGATAAAATATAGAAATATATTAAATTTATAATATTGTTTTGAAATATATGATTTGGAATGATTCATAGTAACTCTATGAATAATGGAGAAATAAAGATAAAATTTATTTAAAAAAAAGAAAAATTATAAATTATTTGTCGATCTCGAGATTCGAACAGAAGACCAGCAAAATACAATGACACACCCTGCCGATCTAGCCACCAAGACTCGTACCTCGAGATTTTCTGAATGGTAAAAGACTCTTATTACGACTCGGCAATAAGTTTTAAGTATTGTGTAAATCTGGTTTTAAAAGCACAATGCTAAGAAGATTAATAGATTCTGCGCATGTGCGCGAACTTGACTCTTAAAATTCCGATAAAATATAGAAATAATATAAATTTATAATATTGTTTTGAATATGATTTGGAATGATTCATAGTAATGCTATGAATAATGGAGAAATATAGATAAAATTTATTTAAAAAAAAGAAAAATTATTAATTATTTTCGATCTCGAGATTCGAACAGAAGACCAGCAAAATACAATGACACCACCTGCCGATCTAGCCACCAAGACTCGTACCTCGAGACCTTCTGAAGGGTCAAAGATTCTCATTACGACTCGGCAATGAGTTTTAAGTATTGTGTAAATCTGGTTTTAAAAGCTCAATGCTAATATAATTAATAGATTCTGCGCATGTGCGGGAACTTGACTCTTAAAATTCCGATAAAATATAAAAATATATTAAATTTATAATATTGTTTTGAAATATATGATTTGGAATGATTCATAGTAACTCTATGAATAATGGAGAAATAAAGATAAAATTTATTTAAAAAAAAGAAAAATTATAAATTATTTGTCTATATCGAGATTCGAACAGAAGAACAGAAAAATACAATGACACACCGTGCCGATCTAGCAACCAAGACTCGTACCTCGAGAGCTGCTGAAGGGTCAAAGATTCTCATTACGACTCGGCAATAAGTTTTAAGTATTGTGTAAATCTGGTTTTAAAAGCACACTGTTAAGAATATTAATAGATTCTGCGCATGTGCGGGAACTTGACTCTTAAAATTCCGATAAAATATAGAAATATTTTAAATTTATAATATTGTTTTGAAATATATGATTTGGAATGATTCATAAAAACTCTATGAATAATAGAGAAATAAAGATAAAATTTATTTAAAAAAAAGAAAAATTATAAATTATTTGTCGATCTCGAGATTCGAACAGAAGACCAGCAAAATACAATGACACACCGTGCCGATCTAGCCACCAAGACTCGTACCTCGAGAGCTTCTGAAGGGTCAAATATTCTCATTACGACTCGGCAATAAGTTTTAAGAATTGTGTAAATCTGGTTTTAAAAGCACAATGCTAAGATAATTAATAGATTCTGCGTATGTGCGGGAACTTGACTCTTAAAATTCCTATAAAATATAGAAATATTTTAAATTTATAATATTGTTTTGAAATATATGATTTGGAATGATTCATAAAAACTCTATGAATAATAGAGAAATAAAGATAAAATTTATTTTAAAAAAAGAAAAATTATAAATTATTTGTCGATCTCGAGATTCGAACAGAATACCAGCAAAATACAATGACACACCCTGCCGATCTAGCCACCAAGACTCGTACCTCGAGAGTTTCTGAATGGTCAAAGACTCTTATTAAGACTCGGCAATAAGTTTTAAGTATTGTGTAAATCTGGTTTTAAAAGCTCAATGCTAAGATAATTAATAGATTCTGCGCATGTGCGGGAACTTGACTCTTAAAATTCCGATAAAATATAAAAATATATTAAATTTATAATATTGTTTTGAAATATATGATTTGGAATGATTCATAGTAACTCTATGAATAATGGAGAAATAAAGATAAAATTTATTTAAAAAAAAGAAAAATTATAAATTATTTGTCTATATCGAGATTCGAACAGAAGAACAGAAAAATACAATGACACACCGTGCCGATCTAGCAACCAAGACTCGTACCTCGAGAGCTGCTGAAGGGTCAAAGATTCTCATTACGACTCGGCAATAAGTTTTAAGTATTGTGTAAATCTGGTTTTAAAAGCACACTGCTAAGAATATTAATAGATTCTGCGCATGTGCGGGAACTTGACTCTTAAAATTCCGATAAAATATAGAAATATTTTAAATTTATAATATTGTTTTGAAATATATGATTTGGAATGATTCATAGTAACTCTATGAATAATGGAGAAATAAAGATAAAATTTATTTAAAAAAAAGAAAAATTATAAATTATTTGTCGATCTCGAGATTCGAACAGAAGACCAGCAAAATACAATGACACACCCTGCCGATCTAGCCACCAAGACTCGTACCTCGAGAGATTCTGAAGGGTCAAAGATTCTCATTACGACTCGGCAATAAGTTTTAAGTATTGTGTAAATCTGGTTTTAAAAGCACAATGCTAAGATAATTAATAGATTCTGCGCATGTGCGGGAATTTGACTCTTAAAACTCCGATAAAATACAGAAATATTTTAAATTTATAATATTGTTTTGAAATATATGATTTGGATTGATTCATAGTAACTCCATGAATAATGGAGAAATAAAGATAAAATTTATTTAAAAAAAAGAAAAATTATAAATTATTTGTCGATCTCGAGATTCGAACAGATGACCAGCAAAATACAATGACACACCCTGCCGATCTAGCCACCAAGACTCGTACCTCGAGAGCTTCTGAAGGGTCAAAGATTCTCATTACGACTCGGCAATAAGTTTTAAGTATTGTGTAAATCTGGTTTTAAAAGCACAATGCTAAGATAATTAATAGATTCTGCGCATGTGCGGGAACTTGACTCTTAAAATTCCGATAAAATATAAAAATATATTAAATTTATAATATAGTTTTGAAATATATGATTTGGAATGATTCATAGTAACTCTATGAATAATGGAGAAATAAAGAGAAAATTTATTTTAAAAAAAGAAAAATTATAAATTATTTGTCGATCTCGAGATTCGAACAGAAGACCAGCAAAATACAATGACACACCTTGCCGATCTAGCCACCAAGACTCGTACCTCGAGAGCTTCTGAAGGGTCAAAGATTCTTATTACGACTCGGCAATAAGTTTTAAGTATTGTGTAAATCTGTTTTTAAAAGCACAATGCTAAGAAGATTAATAGATTCTGCGCGTGTGCAGGAACTTGATTCTTAAAATTCCGATAAATTATAGAAATATTTTAAATTTATAATATTGTTTTGAAATATATGATTTGGAATGATTCATAGTAACGCTATGAATAATGGAGAAATATAGATAAAATTTATTTTAAAAAAAGAAAAATTATAAATTATTTGTCGATCTCGAGATTCGAACAGAAGACCTGCAAAATACAATGACACACCCTGCCGATCTAGCCACCAAGACTCGTACCTAGAGAGCTGCTGAAGGGTCAAAGATTCTCATTACGACTCGGCAATAAGTTTTAAGTATTGTGTAAATCTGGTTTTAAAAGCACAATGCTAAGAATATTAATTGATTCTGCGCATGTGCGGGAACTTGATTCTTAAAATTCCGATAAAATATAGAAATATTTTAAATTTATATTATTGTTTTGAAATATATGATTTGGAATGTTTCATAGTAACTCTATGATTAATGGAGAAAAAAAGATAAAATTTATTTAAAAAAAAGAAAAATTATAAATTATTTGTCGATCTCGAGATTCGAACAGAAGACCAGCAAAATACAAAGACACACCTTGCCGATCTAGCCACCAAGACTCGTACCTCGAGAGCTTCTAAAGGGTCAAAGATTCTCATTACGACTCGGCAATAAGTATTAAGTATTCTGTAAATCTGGTTTTAAAAGCACAATGCTAAGAATATTAATAGATTCTGCGCATGTGCGGGAACTTGACTCTTAAAATTCCGATAAAATATAGAAATATTTTATACTTATAATATTGTTTTGAAATATATGATTTGGAATGATTCATAGTAACTCTATAAATAATGGAGAAATAAAGATAAAATTTATTTAAAAAAAAGAAAAATTATAAATTATTTGTCGATCTCGAGATTCGAACAGAAGACCAACAAAATACAATGACACACCCTGCCGATCTAGCCACCAAGACTCGTACCTCGAGAGCTTCTGAAGGGTCAAAGATTCTCATTAAGACTCGTCAATGTTTTAAGTATTGTGTATATCTGGTTTTAAAAGCACAATGCCAAGATAATTAATAGATTCTGCGCATGTGCGGGAACTTGACTCTTAAAATTCCGATAAAATATAGAAATATTTTAAATTTATATTATTGTTTTGAAATATATGATTTGGAATGATTCATAGTAACTCTATGAATAATGGAGAAATAAAGATAAAATTTATTTAAAAAAAAGAAAAATTATAAATCATTTGTCGATCTCGAGATTCGAACAGAATACCAGCAAAATACAATGACACACCCTGCCGATCTAGCCACCAAGACTCGTACCTCGAGAGTTTCTGAATGGTCAAAGACTCTTATTACGACTCGGCAATAAGTTTTAAGTATTGTGTAAATCTGGTTTTAAAAGCACAATGCTAAGAAGATTAATAGATTCTGCGCGTGTGCAGGAACTTGATTCTTAAAATTCCGATAAAATATAGAAATATTTTAAATTTATAATATTGTTTTGAAATATATGATTTGGAATGATTCATAGTAACGCTATGAATAATGGAGAAATATAGATAAAATTTATTTTAAAAAAAGAAAAATTATAAATTATTTGTCGATCTCGAGATTCGAACAGAAGACCAGCAAAATACAATGACACACCCTGCCGATCTAGCCACCAAGACTCGTACCTAGAGAGCTGCTGAAGGGTCAAAGATTGTCATTACGACTCGGCAATAAGTTTTAAGTATTGTGTAAATCTGGTTTTAAAAGTACAATGCTAAGAATATTAATTAATTCTGCGCATGTGCGGGAACTTGATTCTTAAAATTCCGATAAAATATAGAAATATTTTAAATTTATATTATTGTTTTGAAATATATGATTTGGAATGTTTCATAGTAACTCTATGATTAATGGAGAAAAAAAGATAAAATTTATTTAAAAAAAAGAAAAATTATAAATTATTTGTCGATCTCGAGATTCGAACAGAAGACCAGCAAAATACAATGACACACCCTGCCGATCTAGCCACCAAGACTCGTTCCTCGAGAGTTTCTGAATGGTCAAAGACTCTTATTACGACTCGGCAATAAGTTTTAAGTATTGTGTAAATCTGGTTTTAAAAGCACAATGCTAAGAAGATTAATAGATTCTGCGCATGTGCGGGAACTTGATTCTTAAAATTCCGATAAAATATAGAAATATTTTAAATTTATATTATTGTTTTGAAATATATGATTTGGAATGTTTCATAGTATCTCTGTGATTAATGGAGAAAAAAAGATAAAATTTATTTAAAAAAAAGAAAAATTATAAATTATTTGTCGATCTCGAGATTCGAACAGAAGACCAGCAAAATACAATGACACACCCTGCCGATCTAGCCACCAAGACTCGTACCTCGAGAGCTTCTGAAGGGTCAAAGACTTTCATTACGACTCGGCAATAAGTTTTAAGTATTGTGTATATCTGGTTTTAAAAGCACAATGCTAAGATAATTAATAGATTCTGCGCATTTGCGGGAACTTGACTCTTAAAATTACGATAAATTATAGAAATATTTTAAATTTATAATATTGTTTTGAAATATATGATTTGGAATGATTCATAGTAACGCTATGAATAATGGAGAAATATAGATAAAATTTATTTAAAAAAAGAAAAATTATAAATTATTTGTCGATCTCGAGATTCGAACAGAAGACCAGCAAAATACAATGACACACCCTGCCGATCTAGCCACCAAGACTCGTACCTCGAGAGCTTCTGAAGGGTCAAAGATTCTCATTACGACTCGGCAATAAGTTTTAAGTATTGTGTAAATCTGGTTTTAAAAGCACAATGCTAAGATAATTAATAGATTCTGCGCATGTGCGGGAACTTGATTCTTAAAATTCCGATAAAATATAGAAATATTTTAAATTTATAATATTGTTTTGAAATATATGATTTGGAATGATTCATAGTAACTCTATGAATAATGGAGAAATAAAGATAAAATTTATTTAAAAAAAAGAAAAATTATAAATTATTTGTCGATCTCGAGATTCGAACAGAAGACCAGCAAAATACAATGACACACCTTGTCGATCTAGCCACCAAGACTCGTGCCTCGAGAGTTTCTGAATGGTCAAAGACTCTTATTACGACTCGGCAATAAGTTTTAAGTATTGTGTAAATCTGGTTTTAAAAGCACAATGCTAAGAAGATTAATAGATTCTGCGCATGTGCGGGAACTTGATTCTTAAAATTCCGATAAAATATAGAAATATTTTAAATTTATATTATTGTTTTGAAATATATGATTTGGAATGTTTCATAGTAACTCTGTGATTAATGGAGAAAAAAAGATAAAATTTATTTAAAAAAAAGAAAAATTATAAATTATTTGTCGATCTCGAGATTCGAACAGAAGACCAGCAAAATACAATGACACACCCTGCCGATCTAGCCACCAAGACTCGTACCTCGAGAGCTTCTGAAGGGTCAAAGATTCTCATTAAGACTCGAAAATGTTTTAAGTATTGTGTATATCTGGTTTTAAAAGCACAATGCTAAGATAATTAATAGATTCTGCGCATGTGCGGGAACTTGACTCTTAAAATTCCGATAAAATATAGAAATATTTTAAATTTATATTATTGTTTTGAAATATATGATTTGGAATGATTCATAGTAACTCTATGAATAATGGAGAAATAAAGATAAAATTTATTTAAAAAAAAGAAAAATTATAAATTATTTGTCGATCTCGAGATTCGAACAGAATACCAGCAAAATACAATGACACACCCTGCCGATCTAGCCACCAAGACTCGTACCTCGAGAGTTTCTGAATGGTCAAAGACTCTCATTACGACTCGGCAATAAGTTTTAAGTATTGTGTATATCTGGTTTTAAAAGCACAATGCTAAGATAATTAATAGATTCTGCGCATTTGCGGGAACTTGACTCTTAAAATTACGATAAATTATAGAAATATTTTAAATTTATAATATTGTTTTGAAATATATGATTTGGAATGATTCATAGTAACGCTATGAATAATGGAGAAATATAGATAAAATTTATTTAAAAAAAGAAAAATTATAAATTATTTGTCGATCTCGAGATTCGAACAGAAGACCAGCAAAATACAATGACACACCCTGCCGATCTAGCCACCAAGACTCGTACCTCGAGAGCTTCTGAAGGGTCAAAGATTCTCATTACGACTCGGCAATAAGTTTTAAGTATTGTGTAAATCTGGTTTTAAAAGCACAATGCTAAGATAATTAATAGATTCTGCGCATGTGCGGGAACTTGATTCTTAAAATTCCGATAAAATATAGAAATATTTTAAATTTATAATATTGTTTTGAAATATATGATTTGGAATGATTCATAGTAACGCTATGAATAATGGAGAAATATAGATAAAATTTATTTAAAAAAAAGAAAAATTATAAATTATTTGTCGATCTCGAGATTCGAACAGAACACCAGCAAAATACAATGACACACCCTGCCGATCTAGCCACCAAGACTCGTCACTCGAGAGCTTCTGAAGTGTCAAAGATTCTCATTACGATTCGGCAATAAGTTTCAAGTATTGTGTAAATCTGGTTTTAAAAGCACAATGCTAAGAATATTAGAAGATTCTGCGCATGTGCGGGAAATTGACTCTTAAAATTCCGATAAAATATAGAAATATTTTAAATTTATAATATTGTTTTGAATTATATGATTTGGAATGATTCATAGAAACTCTATGAATAATGGAGAAATATAGATAAAATTTATTTAAAAAAAAAGAAAAATTATAAAATCTTTGTCGATCTCGAGATTTGAACAGAAGACCAGCAAAATACAATGCCACACACTGCCGATCTAGCCACCAAGACGCGTACCTCGAGAGCTTCTGAAGGGTCAAAGATTCTCATTACGACTCGGTAAAAATTTTTAAGTATTGTGTAAATCTGGTTTTAAAAGCACAATGCTAAGAATATTAATATATTCTGCGCATGTGCGGGAAAATGACTCTTAAAATTCCGATAAAATATAGAAATATTTTAAATTTATAATATTGTTTTGAAATATATGATTTGGAATGATTCATAGTAACTCTATGAATAATGGAGAAATAAAGACAAAATTTATTTAAAAAAAGAAAAATTATAAATTATTTGTCGATCTCGAGATTCGAACAGAAGACCAGCAAAATACAATGACACACCCTGCCGATCTAGCCACCAAGACTCGTACCTCGAGTGTTTCTGAATGGTCAAAGACTCTTATTACGACTCGGCAATAAGTTTTGTGCGGGAACTTGATTCTTAAAATTCCGATAAAATATAGAAATATTTTAAATTTATAATATTGTTTTGAAATATATGATTTGGAACGATTCATAGTAACGCTATGAATAATGGAGAAATATAGATAAAATTTATTGAAAAAAAGAAAAATTATAAATTATTTGTCGATCTCGAGATTCGAACAGAAGACCAGCAAAATACAATGACACACCCTGCCGATCTAGCCACCAAGACTCGTACCTCGAGAGCTTCTGAAGGGTCAAAGATTCTCATTACGACTCGGCAATAAGTTTTAAGTATTGTGTAAATCTGGTTTTAAAAGCACAATGCTAAGATAATTAATAGATTCTGCTCATGTGCGGGAACTTGACTCTTAAAATTCCGATAAAATATAGAAATATATTAAATTTATAATATTGTTTTGAAATATATGATTTGGATTGATTCATAGTAACTCTATGAATAATGGAGAAATAAAGATAAAATTTATTTAAAAAAAAGAAAAATTATAAATTATTTGTCGATCTCGAGATTCGAACAGAAGACCAGCAAAATACAATGACACACCTTGCCGATCTAGCCACCAAGACTCGTACCTCGAGAGCTTCTGAAGGGTCAAAGATTCTTATTACGACTCGGCAATAAGTTTTAAGTATTGTGTAAATCTGGTTTTAAAAGCACAATGCTAAGAAGATTAATAGATTCTGCGCGTGTGCAGGAACTTGATTCTTAAAATTCCGATAAAATATAGAAATATTTTAAATTTATAATATTGTTTTGAAATATATGATTTGGAATGATTCATAGTAACGCTATGAATAATGGAGAAATATAGATAAAATTTATTTTAAAAAAAGAAAAATTATAAATTATTTGTCGATCTCGAGATTCGAACAGAAGACCAGCAAAATACAATGACACACCCTGCCGATCTAGCCACCAAGACTCGTACCTAGAGAGCTGCTGAAGGGTCAAAGATTCTCATTACGACTCGGCAATAAGTTTTAAGTATTGTGTAAATCTGGTTTTAAAAGTACAATGCTAAGAATATTAATTAATTCTGCGCATGTGCGGGAACTTGATTCTTAAAATTCCGATAAAATATAGAAATATTTTAAATTTATATTATTGTTTTGAAATATATGATTTGGAATGTTTCATAGTAACTCTATGATTAATGGAGAAAAAAAGATAAAATTTATTTAAAAAAAAGAAAAATTATAAATTATTTGTCGATCTCGAGATTCGAACAGAAGACCAGCAAAATACAAAGACACACCTTGCCGATCTAGCCACCAAGACTCGTACCTCGAGAGCTTCTGAAGGGTCAAAGATTCTCATTACGACTCGGCAATAAGTATTAAGTATTGTGTAAATCTGGTTTTAAAAGCACAATGCTAAGAATATTAATAGATTCTGCGCATGTGCGGGAACTTGACTCTTCAAATTCCGATAAAATATAGAAATATTTTATACTTATAATATTGTTTTGAAATATATGATTTGGAATGATTCATAGTAACTCTATGAATAATGGAGAAATAAAGATAAAATTTATTTAAAAAAAAGAAAAATTATAAATTATTTGTCGATCTCGAGATTCGAACAGAAGACCAGCAAAATACAATGACACACCCTGTCGATCTAGCCACCAAGACTCGTGCCTCGAGAGTTTCTGAATGGTCAAAGACTCTTATTACGACTCGGCAATAAGTATTAAGTATTGTGTAAATCTGGTTTTAAAAGCACAATGCTAAGAAGATTAATAGATTCTGCGCATGTGCGGGAACTTGACTCTTAAAATTCCGATAAAATATAGAAATATATTAAATTTATAATATTGTTTTGAAATATATGATTTGGATTGATTCATAGTAACTCTATGAATAATGGAGAAATAAAGATAAAATTTATTTAAAAAAAAGAAAAATTATAAATTATTTGTCGATCTCGAGATTCGAACAGAAGAACAGCAAAATACAATGACACACCTTGCCGATCTAGCCACCAAGACTCGTACCTCGAGAGCTTCTGAAGGGTCAAAGATTCTTATTACGACTCGGCAATAAGTTTTAAGTATTGTGTAAATCTGGTTTTAAAAGCACAATGCTAAGAAGATTAATAGATTATGCGCGTGTGCAGGAACTTGATTCTTAAAATTCCGATAAAATATAGAAATATTTTAAATTTATAATATTGTTTTGAAATATATGATTTGGAATGATTCATAGTAACGCTATGAATAATGGAGAAATATAGATAAAATTTATTTTAAAAAAAGAAAAATTATAAATTATTTGTCGATCTCGAGATTCGAACAGAAGACCTGCAAAATACAATGACACACCCTGCCGATCTAGCCACCAAGACTCGTACCTAGAGAGCTGCTGAAGGGTCAAAGATTCTCATTACGACTCGGCAATAAGTTTTAAGTATTGTGTAAATCTGGTTTTAAAAGTACAATGCTAAGAATATTAATTAATTCTGCGCATGTGCGGGAACTTGATTCTTAAAATTCCGATAAAATATAGAAATATTTTAAATTTATATTATTGTTTTGAAATATATGATTTGGAATGTTTCATAGTAACTCTATGATTAATGGAGAAAAAAAGATAAAATTTATTTAAAAAAAAGAAAAATTATAAATTATTTGTCGATCTCGAGATTCGAACAGAAGACCAGCAAAATACAAAGACACACCTTGCCGATCTAGCCACCAAGACTCGTACCTCGAGAGCTTCTGAAGGGTCAAAGATTCTATTACGACTCGGCAATAAGTATTAAATATTGTGTAAATCTGGTTTTAAAAGCACAATGCTAAGAATATTAATAGATTCTGCGCATGTGCGGGAACTTGACTCTTAAAATTCCGATAAAATATAGAAATATTTTATACTTATAATATTGTTTTGAAATATATGATTTGGAATGATTCATAGTAACTCTATGAATAATGGAGAAATAAAGATAAAATTTATTTAAAAAAAAGAAAAATTATAAATATATTTGTCGATCTCGAGATTCGAACAGAAGACCAGCAAAATACAATGACACACCCTGTCGATCTAGCCACCAAGACTCGTGCCTCGAGAGTTTCTGAATGGTCAAAGACTCTTATTACGACTCGGCAATAAGTATTAAGTATTGTGTAAATCTGGTTTTAAAAGCACAATGCTAAGAAGATTAATAGATTCTGCGCATGTGCGGGAACTTGACTCTTAAAATTCCGATAAAATATAGAAATATTTTAAATTTATAATATTGTTTTGAAATATATGATTTGGAATGATTCATAGTAACTCTATGAATAATGGAGAAATAAAGATAAAATTTATTTAAAAAAAAGAAAAATTATAAATTATTTGTCGATCTCGAGATTCGAACAGAAGACCAGCAAAATACAATGACACACCCTGCCGATCTAGCCACCAAGACTCGTACCTCGAGAGTTTCTGAATGGTCAAAGACTCTTATTACGACTCGGCAATAAGTTTTAAGTATTGTGTAAATCTGGTTTTAAAAGCACAATGCTAAGAAGATTAATAGATTCTGCGCATGTGCGGGAACTTGATTCTTAAAATTCCGATAAAATATAGAAATATTTTAAATTTATATTATTGTTTTGAAATATATGATTTGGAATGTTTCATAGTATCTCTGTGATTAATGGAGAAAAAAAGATAAAATTTATTTAAAAAAAAGAAAAATTATAAATTATTTGTCGATCTCGAGATTCGAACAGAAGACCAGCAAAATACAATGACACACCCTGCCGATCTAGCCACCATGACTCGTACCTCGAGAGCTTCTGAAGGGTCAAAGACTCTCATTACGACTCGGCAATAAGTTTTAAGTATTGTGTATATCTGGTTTTAAAAGCACAATGCTAAGATAATTAATAGATTCTGCGCATTTGCGGGAACTTGACTCTTAAAATTACGATAAATTATAGAAATATTTTAAATTTATAATATTGTTTTGAAATATATGATTTGGAATGATTCATAGTAACGCTATGAATAATGGAGAAATATAGATAAAATTTATTTAAAAAAAGAAAAATTATAAATTATTTGTCGATCTCGAGATTCGAACAGAAGACCAGCAAAATACAATGACACACCCTGCCGATCTAGCCACCAAGACTCGTACCTCGAGAGCTTCTGAAGGGTCAAAGATTCTCATTACGACTCGGCAATAAGTTTTAAGTATTGTGTAAATCTGGTTTTAAAAGCACAATGCTAAGATAATTAATAGATTCTGCGCATGTGCGGGAACTTGATTCTTAAAATTCCGATAAAATATAGAAATATTTTAAATTTATAATATTGTTTTGAAATATATGATTTGGAATGATTCATAGTAACTCCATGAATAATGGAGAAATAAAGATAAAATTTATTTAAAAAAAAGAAAAATTATAAATTATTTGTCGATCTCGAGATTCGAACAGAAGACCAGCAAAATACAATGACACACCATGTCGATCTAGCCACCAAGACTCGTGCCTCGAGAGTTTCTGAATGGTCAAAGACTCTTATTACGACTCGGCAATAAGTATTAAGTATTGTGTAAATCTGGTTTTAAAAGCACAATGCTAAGAAGATTAATAGATTCTGCGCATGTGCGGGAACTTGACTCTTAAAATTCCGATAAAATATAGAAATATTTTAAATTTATATTATTGTTTTGAAATATATGATTTGGAATGTTTCATAGTAACTCTGTGATTAATGGAGAAAAAAAGATAAAATTTATTTAAAAAAAAGAAAAATTATAAATTATTTGTCGATCTCGAGATTCGAACAGAAGACCAGCAAAATACAATGACACACCCTGCCGATCTAGCCAACAAGACTCGTACCTCGAGAGCTGCTGAAGGGTCAAAGATTCTCATTACGACTCGGCAATAAGTATTAAGTATTGTGTAAATCTGGTTTTAAAAGCACAATGCTAAGATAATTAATAGATTCTGCGCATGTGCGGGAACTTGATTCTTAAAATTCCGATAAAATATAGAAATATTTTAAATTTATAATATTGTTTTGAAATATATGATTTGGAATGATTCATAGTAACTCTATGAATAATGGAGAAATAAAGATAAAATTTATTTAAAAAAAAGAAAAATTATAAATTATTTGTCGATCTCGAGATTCGAACAGAAGACCAGCAAAATACAATGACACACCATGTCGATCTAGCCACCAAGACTCGTGCCTCGAGAGTTTCTGAATGGTCAAAGACTCTTATTACGACTCGGCAATAAGTATTAAGTATTGTGTAAATCTGGTTTTAAAAGCACAATGCTAAGAAGATTAATAGATTCTGCGCATGTGCGGGAACTTGACTCTTAAAATTCCGATAAAATATAGAAATATTTTAAATTTATAATATTGTTTTGAAATATATGATTTGGAATGATTCATAGTAACTCTATGAATAATAGAGAAATAAAGATAAAATTTATTTAAAAAAAAGAAAAATTATAAATTATTTGTCGATCTCGAGATTCGAACAGAAGACCAGCAAAATACAATGACACACCCTGCCGATCTAGCCACCAAGACTCGTACCTCGAGAGTTTCTGAATGGTCAAAGACTCTTATTACGACTCGGCAATAAGTTTTAAGTATTGTGTAAATCTGGTTTTAAAAGCACAATGCTAAGAAGATTAATAGATTCTGCGCATGTGCGGGAACTTGATTCTTAAAATTCCGATAAAATATAGAAATATTTTAAATTTATATTATTGTTTTGAAATATATGATTTGGAATGTTTCATAGTAACTCTGTGATTAATGGAGAAAAAAAGATAAAATTTATTTAAAAAAAAGAAAAATTATAAATTATTTGTCGATCTCGAGATTCGAACAGAAGACCAGCAAAATACAATGACACACCCTGCCGATCTAGCCACCAAGACTCGTACCTCGAGAGCTTCTGAAGGGTCAAAGATTCTCATTAAGACTCGTCAATGTTTTAAGTATTGTGTATATCTGGTTTTAAAAGCACAATGCTAAGATAATTAATAGATTCTGCGCATGTGCGGGAACTTGACTCTTAAAATTCCGATAAAATATAGAAATATTTTAAATTTATATTATTGTTTTGAAATATATGATTTGGAATGATTCATAGTAACTCTATGAATAATGGAGAAATAAAGATAAAATTTATTTAAAAAAAAGAAAAATTATAAATTATTTGTCGATCTCGAGATTCGAACAGAATACCAGCAAAATACAATGACACACCCTGCCGATCTAGCCACCAAGACTCGTACCTCGAGAGTTTCTGAATGGTCAAAGACTCTCATTACGACTCGGCAATAAGTTTTAAGTATTGTGTATATCTGGTTTTAAAAGCACAATGCTAAGATAATTAATAGATTCTGCGCATTTGCGGGAACTTGACTCTTAAAATTACGATAAATTATAGAAATATTTTAAATTTATAATATTGTTTTGAAATATATGATTTGGAATGATTCATAGTAACGCTATCAATAATGGAGAAATATAGATAAAATTTATTTAAAAAAAGAAAAATTATAAATTATTTGTCGATCTCGAGATTCGAACAGAAGACCAGCAAAATACAATGACACACCCTGCCGATCTAGCCACCAAGACTCGTACCTCGAGAGTTTCTTAAGGGTCAAAGATTCTCATTACGACTCGGCAATAAGTTTTAAGTATTGTGTAAATCTGGTTTTAAAAGCACAATGCTAAGATAATTAATAGATTCTGCGCATGTGCGGGAACTTGATTCTTAAAATTCCGATAAAATATAGAAATATTTTAAATTTATAATATTGTTTTGAAATATATGATTTGGAATGATTCATAGTAACGCTATGAATAATGGAGAAATATAGATAAAATTTATTTAAAAAAAAGAAAAATTATAAATTATTTGTCGATCTCGAGATTCGAACAGAACACCAGCAAAATACAATGACACACCCTGCCGATCTAGCCACCAAGACTCGTCACTCGAGAGCTTCTGAAGTGTCAAAGATTCTCATTACGATTCGGCAATAAGTTTCAAGTATTGTGTAAATCTGGTTTTAAAAGCACAATGCTAAGAATATTAGAAGATTCTGCGCATGTGCGGGAACTTGACTCTTAAAATTCCGATAAAATATAGAAATATTTTAAATTTATAATATTGTTTTGAATTATATGATTTGGAATGATTCATAGAAACTCTATGAATAATGGAGAAATATAGATAAAATTTATTTAAAAAAAAAGAAAAATTATAAAATCTTTGTCGATCTCGAGATTTGAACAGAAGACCAGCAAAATACAATGCCACACACTGCCGATCTAGCCACCAAGACGCGTACCTCGAGAGCTTCTGAAGGGTCAAAGATTCTCATTACGACTCGGTAAAAATTTTTAAGTATTGTGTAAATCTGGTTTTAAAAGCACAATGCTAAGAATATTAATATATTCTGCGCATGTGCGGGAAAATGACTCTTAAAATTCCGATAAAATATAGAAATATTTTAAATTTATAATATTGTTTTGAAATATATGATTTGGAATGATTCATAGTAACTCTATGAATAATGGAGAAATAAAGACAAAATTTATTTAAAAAAAGAAAAATTATAAATTATTTGTCGATCTCGAGATTCGAACAGAAGACCAGCAAAATACAATGACACACCCTGCCGATCTAGCCACCAAGACTCGTACCTCGAGAGTTTCTGAATGGTCAAAGACTCTTATTACGACTCGGCAATAAGTTTTGTGCGGGAACTTGATTCTTAAAATTCCGATAAAATATAGAAATATTTTAAATTTATAATATTGTTTTGAAATATATGATTTGGAACGATTCATAGTAACGCTATGAATAATGGAGAAATATAGATAAAATTTATTGAAAAAAAGAAAAATTATAAATTATTTGTCGATCTCGAGATTCGAACAGAAGACCAGCAAAATACAATGACACACCCTGCCGATCTAGCCACCAAGACTCGTACCTCGAGAGCTGCTGAAGGGTCAAAGATTCTCATTACGACTCGGCAATAAGTTTTAAGTATTGTGTAAATCTGGTTTTAAAAGCACACTGCTAAGAATATTAATAGATTCTGCGCATGTGCGGGAACTTGACTCTTAAAATTCCGATAAAATATAGAAATATTTTAAATTTATAATATTGTTTTGAAATATATATTATTTGGAATGATTCATAGTAACTCTATGAATAATGGAGAAATAAAGATAAAATTTATTTAAAAAAAAGAAAAATTATAAATTATTTGGCGATCTCGAGATTCGAACAGAAGACCAGCAAAATACAAAGACACACCCTGTCGATCTAGCCACCAAGACTCGTACCTCGAGAGCTTCTGAAGGGTCAAAGATTCTCATTACGACTCGGCAATAAGTTTTAAGTATTGTGTATATCTGGTTTTAAAAGCACAATGCTAAGATAATTAATAGATTCTGCGCATTTGCGGGAACTTGACTCTTAAAATTACGATAAATTATAGAAATATTTTAAATTTATAATATTGTTTTGAAATATATGATTTGGAATGATTCATAGTAACGCTATGAATAATGGAGAAATATAGATAAAATTTATTTAAAAAAAGAAAAATTATAAATTATTTGTCGATCTCGAGATTCGAACAGAAGACCAGCAAAATACAATGACACACCCTGCCGATCTAGCCACCAAGACTCGTACCTCGAGAGCTTCTGAAGGGTCAAAGACTCTCATTACGACTCGGCAATAAGTTTTAAGTATTGTGTATATCTGGTTTTAAAAGCACAATGCTAAGATAATTAATAGATTCTGCGCATTTGCGGGAACTTGACTCTTAAAATTACGATAAATTATAGAAATATTTTAAATTTATAATATTGTTTTGAAATATATGATTTGGAATGATTCATATTAACGCTATGAATAATGGAGAAATATAGATAAAATTTATTTAAAAAAAGAAAAATTATAAATTATTTGTCGATCTCGAGATTCGAACAGAAGACCAGCAAAATACAATGACACACCCTGCCGATCTAGCCACCAAGACTCGTACCTCGAGAGCTTCTGAAGGGTCAAAGATTCTCATTACGACTCGGCAATAAGTTTTAAGTATTGTGTAAATCTGGTTTTAAAAGCACAATGCTAAGATAATTAATAGATTCTGCGCATGTGCGGGAACTTGATTCTTTAAATTCCGATAAAATATAGAAATATTTTAAATTTATAATATTGTTTTGAAATATATGATTTGGAATGATTCATAGTAACTCCATGAATAATGGAGAAATAAAGATAAAATTTATTTAAAAAAAAGAAAAATTATAAATTATTTGTCGATCTCGAGATTCGAACAGAAGACCAGCAAAATACAATGACACACCATGTCGATCTAGCCACCAAGACTCGTGCCTCGAGAGTTTCTGAATGGTCAAAGACTCTTATTACGACTCGGCAATAAGTATTAAGTATTGTGTAAATCTGGTTTTAAAAGCACAATGCTAAGAAGATTAATAGATTCTGCGCATGTGCGGGAACTTGACTCTTAAAATTCCGATAAAATATAGAAATATTTTAAATTTATATTATTGTTTTGAAATATATGATTTGGAATGTTTCATAGTAACTCTGTGATTAATGGAGAAAAAAAGATAAAATTTATTTAAAAAAAAGAAAAATTATAAATTATTTGTCGATCTCGAGATTCGAACAGAAGACCAGCAAAATACAATGACACACCCTGCCGATCTAGCCACCAAGACTCGTACCTCGAGAGCTTCTGAAGGGTCAAAGATTCTCATTACGACTCGGCAATAAGTTTTAAGTATTGTGTAAATCTGGTTTTAAAAGCACAATGCTAAGATAATTAATAGATTCTGCGCATGTGCGGGAACTTGATTCTTAAAATTCCGATAAAATATAGAAATATTTTAAATTTATAATATTGTTTTGAAATATATGATTTGGAATGATTCATAGTAACTCTATGAATAATGGAGAAATAAAGATAAAATTTATTTAAAAAAAAGAAAAATTATAAATTATTTGTCGATCTCGAGATTCGAACAGAAGACCAGCAAAATACAATGACACACCATGTCGATCTAGCCACCAAGACTCGTGCCTCGAGAGTTTCTGAATGGTCAAAGACTCTTATTACGACTCGGCAATAAGTATTAAGTATTGTGTAAATCTGGTTTTAAAAGCACAATGCTAAGAAGATTAATAGATTCTGCGCATGTGCGGGAACTTGACTCTTAAAATTCCGATAAAATATAGAAATATTTTAAATTTATAATATTGTTTTGAAATATATGATTTGGAATGATTCATAGTAACTCTATGAATAATAGAGAAATAAAGATAAAATTTATTTAAAAAAAAGAAAAATTATAAATTATTTGTCGATCTCGAGATTCGAACAGAAGACCAGCAAAATACAATGACACACCCTGCCGATCTAGCCACCAAGACTCGTACCTCGAGAGTTTCTGAATGGTCAAAGACTCTTATTACGACTCGGCAATAAGTTTTAAGTATTGTGTAAATCTGGTTTTAAAAGCACAATGCTAAGAAGATTAATAGATTCTGCGCATGTGCGGGAACTTGATTCTTAAAATTCCGATAAAATATAGAAATATTTTAAATTTATATTATTGTTTTGAAATATATGATTTGGAATGTTTCATAGTAACTCTGTGATTAATGGAGAAAAAAAGATAAAATTTATTTAAAAAAATGAAAAATTATAAATTATTTGTCGATCTCGAGATTCGAACAGAAGACCAGCAAAATACAATGACACACCCTGCCGATCTAGCCACCAAGACTCGTACCTCGAGAGCTTCTGAAGGGTCAAAGATTCTCATTAAGACTCGTCAATGTTTTAAGTATTGTGTATATCTGGTTTTAAAAGCACAATGCTAAGATAATTAATAGATTCTGCGCATGTGCGGGAACTTGACTCTTAAAATTCCGATAAAATATAGAAATATTTTAAATTTATATTATTGTTTTGAAATATATGATTTGGAATGATTCATAGTAACTCTATGAATAATGGAGAAATAAAGATAAAATTTATTTAAAAAAAAGAAAAATTATAAATTATTTGTCGATCTCGAGATTCGAACAGAAGACCAGCAAAATACAATGACACACCCTTCCGATCTAGCCACCAAGACTCGTACCTCGAGAGCTTCTGAAGGGTCAAAGATTCTCATTACGACTCGGCAATAAGTTTTAAGTATTGTGTAAATCTGGTTTTAAAAGCACAATGCTAAGATAATTAATAGATTCTGCGCATGTGCGGGAACTTGATTCTTAAAATTCCGATAAAATATAGAAATATTTTAAATTTATAATATTGTTTTGAAATATATGATTTGGAATGATTCATAGTAACGCTATGAATAATGGAGAAATATAGATAAAATTTATTTAAAAAAAAGAAAAATTATAAATTATTTGTCGATCTCGAGATTCGAACAGAACACCAGCAAAATACAATGACACACCCTGCCGATCTAGCCACCAAGACTCGTCACTCGAGAGCTTCTGAAGTGTCAAAGATTCTCATTACGATTCGGCAATAAGTTTCAAGTATTGTGTAAATCTGGTTTTAAAAGCACAATGCTAAGAATATTAGAAGATTCTGCGCATGTGCGGGAACTTGACTCTTAAAATTCCGATAAAATATAGAAATATTTTAAATTTATAATATTGTTTTGAATTATATGATTTGGAATGATTCATAGAAACTCTATGAATAATGGAGAAATATAGATAAAATTTATTTAAAAAAAAAGAAAAATTATAAAATCTTTGTCGATCTCGAGATTTGAACAGAAGACCAGCAAAATACAATGCCACACACTGCCGATCTAGCCACCAAGACGCGTACCTCGAGAGCTTCTGAAGGGTCAAAGATTCTCATTACGACTCGGTAAAAATTTTTAAGTATTGTGTAAATCTGGTTTTAAAAGCACAATGCTAAGAATATTAATATATTCTGCGCATGTGCGGGAAAATGACTCTTAAAATTCCGATAAAATATAGAAATATTTTAAATTTATAATATTGTTTTGAAATATATGATTTGGAATGATTCATAGTAACTCCATGAATAATGGAGAAATAAAGATAAAATTTATTTAAAAAAAAGAAAAATTATAAATTATTTGTCGATCTCGAGATTCGAACAGAAGACCAGCAAAATACAATAACACACCATGTCGATCTAGCCACCAAGACTCGTGCCTCGAGAGTTTCTGAATGGTCAAAGACTCTTATTACGACTCGGCAATAAGTATTAAGTATTGTGTAAATCTGGTTTTAAAAGCACAATGCTAAGAAGATTAATAGATTCTGCGCATGTGCGGGAACTTGACTCTTAAAATTCCGATAAAATATAGAAATATTTTAAATTTATATTATTGTTTTGAAATATATGATTTGGAATGTTTCATAGTAACTCTGTGATTAATGGAGAAAAAAAGATAAAATTTATTTAAAAAAAAGAAAAATTATAAATTATTTGTCGATCTCGAGATTCGAACAGAAGACCAGCAAAATACAATGACACACCCTGCCGATCTAGCCACCAAGACTCGTACCTCGAGAGCTTCTGAAGGGTCAAAGATTCTCATTACGACTCGGCAATAAGTTTTAAGTATTGTGTAAATCTGGTTTTAAAAGCACAATGCTAATATAATTAATAGATTCTGCGCATGTGCGGGAACTTGATTCTTAAAATTCCGATAAAATATAGAAATATTTTAAATTTATAATATTGTTTTGAAATATATGATTTGGAATGATTCATAGTAACTCTATGAATAATGGAGAAATAAAGATAAAATTTATTTAAAAAAAAGAAAAATTATAAATTATTTGTCGATCTCGAGATTCGAACAGAAGACCAGCAAAATACAATGACACACCATGTCGATCTAGCCACCAAGACTCGTGCCTCGAGAGTTTCTGAATGGTCAAAGACTCTTATTACGACTCGGCAATAAGTATTAAGTATTGTGTAAATCTGGTTTTAAAAGCACAATGCTAAGAAGATTAATAGATTCTGCGCATGTGCGGGAACTTGACTCTTAAAATTCCGATAAAATATAGAAATATTTTAAATTTATAATATTGTTTTGAAATATATGATTTGGAATGATTCATAGTAACTCTATGAATAATAGAGAAATAAAGATAAAATTTATTTAAAAAAAAGAAAAATTATAAATTATTTGTCGATCTCGAGATTCGAACAGAAGACCAGCAAAATACAATGACACACCCTGCCGATCTAGCCACCAAGACTCGTACCTCGAGAGTTTCTGAATGGTCAAAGACTCTTATTACGACTCGGCAATAAGTTTTAAGTATTGTGTAAATCTGGTTTTAAAAGCACAATGCTAAGAAGATTAATAGATTCTGCGCATGTGCGGGAACTTGATTCTTAAAATTCCGATAAAATATAGAAATATTTTAAATTTATATTATTGTTTTGAAATATATGATTTGGAATGTTTCATAGTAACTCTGTGATTAATGGAGAAAAAAAGATAAAATTTATTTAAAAAAATGAAAAATTATAAATTATTTGTCGATCTCGAGATTCGAACAGAAGACCAGCAAAATACAATGACACACCCTGCCGATCTAGCCACCAAGACTCGTACCTCGAGAGCTTCTGAAGGGTCAAAGATTCTCATTAAGACTCGTCAATGTTTTAAGTATTGTGTATATCTGGTTTTAAAAGCACAATGCTAAGATAATTAATAGATTCTGCGCATGTGCGGGAACTTGACTCTTAAAATTCCGATAAAATATAGAAATATTTTAAATTTATATTATTGTTTTGAAATATATGATTTGGAATGATTCATAGTAACTCTATGAATAATGGAGAAATAAAGATAAAATTTATTTAAAAAAAAGAAAAATTATAAATTATTTGTCGATCTCGAGATTCGAACAGAAGACCAGCAAAATACAATGACACACCCTTCCGATCTAGCCACCAAGACTCGTACCTCGAGAGCTTCTGAAGGGTCAAAGATTCTCATTACGACTCGGCAATAAGTTTTAAGTATTGTGTAAATCTGGTTTTAAAAGCACAATGCTAAGATAATTAATAGATTCTGCGCATGTGCGGGAACTTGATTCTTAAAATTCCGATAAAATATAGAAATATTTTAAATTTATAATATTGTTTTGAAATATATGATTTGGAATGATTCATAGTAACGCTATGAATAATGGAGAAATATAGATAAAATTTATTTAAAAAAAAGAAAAATTATAAATTATTTGTCGATCTCGAGATTCGAACAGAACACCAGCAAAATACAATGACACACCCTGCCGATCTAGCCACCAAGACTCGTCACTCGAGAGCTTCTGAAGTGTCAAAGATTCTCATTACGATTCGGCAATAAGTTTCAAGTATTGTGTAAATCTGGTTTTAAAAGCACAATGCTAAGAATATTAGAAGATTCTGCGCATGTGCGGGAACTTGACTCTTAAAATTCCGATAAAATATAGAAATATTTTAAATTTATAATATTGTTTTGAATTATATGATTTGGAATGATTCATAGAAACTCTATGAATAATGGAGAAATATAGATAAAATTTATTTAAAAAAAAAGAAAAATTATAAAATCTTTGTCGATCTCGAGATTTGAACAGAAGACCAGCAAAATACAATGCCACACACTGCCGATCTAGCCACCAAGACGCGTACCTCGAGAGCTTCTGAAGGGTCAAAGATTCTCATTACGACTCGGTAAAAATTTTTAAGTATTGTGTAAATCTGGTTTTAAAAGCACAATGCTAAGAATATTAATATATTCTGCGCATGTGCGGGAAAATGACTCTTAAAATTCCGATAAAATATAGAAATATTTTAAATTTATAATATTGTTTTGAAATATATGATTTGGAATGATTCATAGTAACTCTATGAATAATGGAGAAATAAAGACAAAATTTATTTAAAAAAAGAAAAATTATAAATTATTTGTCGATCTCGAGATTCGAACAGAAGACCAGCAAAATACAATGACACACCCTGCCGATCTAGCCACCAAGACTCGTACCTCGAGAGTTTCTGAATGGTCAAAGACTCTTATTACGACTCGGCAATAAGTTTTGTGCGGGAACTTGATTCTTAAAATTCCGATAAAATATAGAAATATTTTAAATTTATAATATTGTTTTGAAATATATGATTTGGAACGATTCATAGTAACGCTATGAATAATGGAGAAATATAGATAAAATTTATTGAAAAAAAGAAAAATTATAAATTATTTGTCGATCTCGAGATTCGAACAGAAGACCAGCAAAATACAATGATACACCCTGCCGATCTAGCCACCAAGACTCGTACCTCGAGAGCTGCTGAAGGGTCAAAGATTCTCATTACGACTCGGCAATAAGTTTTAAGTATTGTGTAAATCTGGTTTTAAAAGCACACTGCTAAGAATATTAATAGATTCTGCGCATGTGCGGGAACTTGACTCTTAAAATTCCGATAAAATATAGAAATATTTTAAATTTATAATATTGTTTTGAAATCTATATTATTTGGAATGATTCATAGTAACTCTATGAATAATGGAGAAATAAAGATAAAATTTATTTAAAAAAAAGAAAAATTATAAATTATTTGGCGATCTCGAGATTCGAACAGAAGACCAGCAAAATACAAAGACACACCCTGTCGATCTAGCCACCAAGACTCGTACCTCGAGAGCTTCTGAAGGGTCAAAGATTCTCATTACGACTCGGCAATAAGTTTTAAGTATTGTGTATATCTGGTTTTAAAAGCACAATGCTAAGATAATTAATAGATTCTGCGCATTTGCGGGAACTTGACTCTTAAAATTACGATAAATTATAGAAATATTTTAAATTTATAATATTGTTTTGAAATATATGATTTGGAATGATTCATAGTAACGCTATGAATAATGGAGAAATATAGATAAAATTTATTTAAAAAAAGAAAAATTATAAATTATTTGTCGATCTCGAGATTCGAACAGAAGACCAGCAAAATACAATGACACACCCTGCCGATCTAGCCACCAAGACTCGTACCTCGAGAGCTTCTGAAGGGTCAAAGATTCTCATTACGACTCGGCAATAAGTTTTAAGTATTGTGTAAATCTGGTTTTAAAAGCACAATGCTAAGATAATTAATAGATTCTGCGCATGTGCGGGAACTTGATTCTTAAAATTCCGATAAAATATAGAAATATTTTAAATTTATAATATTGTTTTGAAATATATGATTTGGAATGATTCATAGTAACGCTATGAATAATTGAGAAATATAGATAAAATTTATTTAAAAAAAAGAAAAATTATAAATTATTTGTCGATCTCGAGATTCGAACAGAAGACCAGCAAAATACAATGACACACCCTGCCGATCTAGCCACCAAGTCTCGTACCTCGAGAGCTGCTGAAGGGTCAAAGATTCTCATTACGACTCGGCAATAAGTTTTAAGTATTGTGTATATCTGGTTTTAAAAGCACAATGCTAAGATAATTAATAGATTCTGCGCATTTGCGGGAACTTGACTCTTAAAATAACGATAAATTATAGAAATATTTTAAATTTATAATATTGTTTTGAAATATATGATTTCGAATGATTCATAGTAACGCTATGAATAATGGAGAAATATAGATAAAATTTATTTAAAAAAAGAAAAATTATAAATTATTTGTCGATCTCGAGATTCGAACAGAAGACCAGCAAAATACAATGACACACCCTGCCGATCTAGCCACCATGACTCGTACCTCGAGAGCTTCTGAAGGGTCAAAGATTCTCATTACGACTCGGCAATAAGTTTTTAGTATTGTGTAAATCTGGTTTTAAAAGCGCAATGCTAAGATAATTAATAGATTCTGCGCATGTGCGGGAACTTGATTCTTAAAATTCCGATAAAATATAGAAATATTTTAAATTTATAATATTGTTTTGAAATATATGATTTGGAATGATTCATAGTAACTCTATGAATAATGGAGAAATAAAGATAAAATTTATTTAAAAAAAAGAAAAATTATAAATTATTTGTCGATCTCGAGATTCGAACAGAAGACCAGCAAAATACAATGACACACCCTGCCGATCTAGCCACCAAGACTCGTACCTCGAGAGCTGCTGAAGGGTCAAAGACTCTCATTACGACTCGGCAATAAGTTTTAAGTATTGTGTATATCTGGTTTTAAAAGCACAATGCTAAGAATATTAATATATTCTGCGTATGTGCGGGAAAATGACTCTTAAAATTCCGATAAAATATAGAAATATTTTAAATTTATAATATTGTTTTGAAATATATGATTTGGAATGATTCATAGTAACTCTATGAATAATGGAGAAATAAAGACAAAATTTATTTAAAAAAAGACAAATTATAAATTATTTGTCAATCTCGAGATTCGAACAGAAGACCAGCAAAATACAATGACACACCCTGCCGATCTAGCCACCAAGACTCGTACCTCGAGAGTTTCTGAATGGTCAAAGACTCTTATTACGACTCGGCAATAAGTTTTAAGTATTGTGTAAATCTGGTTTTAAAAGCACAATGCTAAGAAGATTAATAGATTCTGCGCATATGCGGGAACTTGATTCTTAAAATTCCGATAAAATATAGAAATATTTTAAATTTATAATATTGTTTTGAAATATATGATTTGGAACGATTCATAGTAACGCTATGAATAATGGAGAAATAGAGATAAAATTTATTTAAAAAAAAGAAAAATTATAAATTATTTGGCGATCTCGAGATTCGAACAGAAGACCAGCAAAATACAATGACACACCCTGCCGATCTAGCCACCAAGACTCGTACCTCGAGAGTTTCTGAATGGTCAAAGACTCTTATTACGACTCGGCAATAAGTTTTAAGTATTGTGTAAATCTGGTTTTAAAAGCACAATGCTAAGAAGATTAATAGATTCTGCGCATGTGCGGGAACTTGATTCTTAAAATTCCGATAAAATATAGAAATATTTTAAATTTATACTATTGTTTTGAAATATATGATTTGGAATGATTCATAGTAACGCTATGAATAATGGAGAAATATAGATAAAATTTATTTAAAAAAAAGAAAAATTATAAATTATTTGTCGATCTCGAGATTCGAACAGAAGACCAGCAAAATACAAAGACACACCCTGCCGATCTAGCCACCAAGACTCGTACCTCGAGAGCTTCTGAAGGGTCAAAGATTCTCATTACGACTCGGCAATAAGTATTAAGTATTGTGTAAATCTGGTTTTAAAAGCACAATGCTAAGAATATTAATACATTCTGCGCATGTGCGGGAACTTGACTCTTAAAATTCCGATAAAATATAGAAAAATTTTAAAATTATAATATTGTTTTGAAATATATGATTTGGAATGATTCATAGTAACTCTATGAATAATGGAGAAATAAAGATAAAATTTATTTAAAAAAAAGAAAAATTATAAATTATTTGTCGATATCGAGATTCGAACAGAAGAACAGCAAAATACAATGACACAACCTGCCGATCTAGCCACCAAGACTCGTACCTCGAGAGTTCCTGAATGATCAAAGACTCTTATTACGACTCGGCAATAAGTTTTAAGTATTGTGTAAATCTGGTTTTAAAAGCACAATGCTAAGAAGATTAATATATTCTGCGCATGTGCGGGAAAATGACTCTTAAAATTCCGATAAAATATAGAAATATTTTAAATTTATAATATTGTTTTGAAATATATGATTTGGAATGATTCATAGTAACTCTATGAATAATGGAGAAATAAAGACAAAATTTATTTAAAAAAAGAAAAATTATAAATTATTTGTCGATCTCGAGATTCGAACAGAAGACCAGCAAAATACAATGACACACCCTGCCGATCTAGCCACCAAGACTCGTACCTCGAGAGTTTCTGAATGGTCAAAGACTCTTATTACGACTCGGCAATAAGTTTTAAGTATTGTGTAAATCTGGTTTTAAAAGCACAATGCTAAGAAGATTAATATATTCTGCGCATGTGCGGGAAAATGACTCTTAAAATTCCGATAAAATATAGAAATATTTTAAATTTATAATATTGTTTTGAAATATATGATTTGGAATGATTCATAGTAACTCTATGAATAATGGAGAAATAAAGACAAAATTTATTTAAAAAAAGAAAAATTATAAATTATTTGTCGATCTCGAGATTCGAACAGAAGACCAGCAAAATACAATGACACACCCTGCCGATCTAGCCACCAAGACTCGTACCTCGAGAGTTTCTGAATGGTCAAAGACTCTTATTACGACTCGGCAATAAGTTTTAAGTATTGTGTAAATCTGGTTTTAAAAGCACAATGCTAAGAAGATTAATATATTCTGCGCATGTGCGGGAAAATGACTCTTAAAATTCCGATAAAATATAGAAATATTTTAAATTTATAATATTGTTTTGAAATATATGATTTGGAACGATTCATAGTAACGCTATGAATAATGGAGAAATATAGATAAAAATTATTGAAAAAAAAAATTATAAATTATTTGTCGATCTCGAGATTCGAACAGAAGACCAGCAAAATACAATGACACTCCCTGCCGATCTAGCCACCAAGACTCGTACCTCGAGAGCTGCTGAAGGGTCAAAGATTCTCATTACGACTCGGCAATAAGTTTTATGTATTGTGTAAATCTGGTTTTAAAAGCACAATGCTAAGATAATTAATAGATTCTGCGCATGTGCGGGAACTTGACTCTAAAAATTCCGATAAAATATAGAAATATATTAAATTTATAATATTGTTTTGAAATATATGATTTGGAATGATTCATAGTAACTCTATGAATAATGGAGAAATAAAGATAAAATTTATTTAAAAAAAAGAAAAATTATAAATTATTTGTCGATCTCGAGATTCGAATAGAAGACCAGCAAAATACAATGACACACCCTGCCGATCTAGCCACCAAGACTCGTACCTCGAGAGCTTCTGAAGGGTCAAAGATTCTCATTACGACTCGGCAATAAGTATTAAGTATTGTGTAAATCTGGTTTTAAATGCACAATGCTAAGAATATTAATAGATTCTGCGCATGTGCGGGAACTTGACTCTTAAAATTCCGATAAAATATAGAAAAATTTTAAAATTATAATATTGTTTTGAAATATATGATTTGGAATGATTCATAGTAACTCTATGAATAATGGAGAAATAAAGATAAAACTTATTTAAAAAAAAAAAGAAAAATTATAAATTATTTGTCGATCTCGAGATTCGAACAGAAGACCAGCAAAATACAATGACACACCCGGCCGATCTAGCCACCAAGACTCGTACCTCGAGAGCTTCTGAAGGGTCAAAGATTCTCATTACGACTCGGCAATAAGTTTTAAGTATTGTGTATATCTGGTTTTAAAAGCACAATGCTAAGATAATTAATAGATTCTGCGCATGTGCGGGAATTTGACTCTTAAAATTACGATAAATTATAGAAATATTTTAAATTTATAATATTGTTTTGAAATATATGATTTGGAATGATTCATAGTAACGCTATGAATAATGGAGAAATATAGATAAAATTTATTTAAAAAAAGAAAAATTATAAATTATTTGTCGATCTCGAGATTCGAACAGAAGACCAGCAAAATACAATGACACACCCTGCCGATCTAGCCACCAAGACTCGTACCTCGAGAGCTTCTGAAGGGTCAAAGATTCTCATTACGACTCGGCAATAAGTTTTAAGTATTGTGTAAATCTGGTTTTAAAAGCACAATGCTAAGATAATTAATAGATTCTGCGCATGTGCGGGAACTTGATTCTTAAAATTCCGATAAAATATAGAAATATTTTAAATTTATAATATTGTTTTGAAATATATGATTTGGAATGATTCATAGTAACGCTATGAATAATGGAGAAATATAGATAAAATTTATTTAAAAAAAAGAAAAATTATAAATTATTTGTCGATCTCGAGATTCGAACAGAAGACCAGCAAAATACAATGACACACCCTGCCGATCTAGCCACCAAGACTCGTACCTCGAGAGCTGCTGAAGGGTCAAAGATTCTCATTACGACTCGGCAATAAGTTTTATGTATTGTGTAAATCTGGTTTTAAAAGCACAATGCTAAGATAATTAATAGATTCTGCGCATGTGCGGGAACTTGACTCTAAAAATTCCGATAAAATATAGAAATATATTAAATTTATAATATTGTTTTGAAATATATGATTTGGAATGATTCATAGTAACTCTATGAATAATGGAGAAATAAAGATAAAATTTATTTAAAAAAAAGAAAAATTATAAATTATTTGTCGATATCGAGATTCGAACAGAAGAACAGCAAAAAACAATGACACAACCTGCCGATCTAGCCACCAAGACTCGTACCTCGAGAGTTTCTGAATGGTCAAAGACTCTTATTACGACTCGGCAATAAGTTTTAAGTATTGTGTAAATCTGGTTTTAAAAGCACAATGCTAAGAAGATTAATAGATTCTGCGCATGTGCGGGAACTTGATTCTTAAAATTCCGATAAAATATAGAAATATTTTAAATTTATACTATTGTTTTGAAATATATGATTTGGAATGATTCATAGTAACGCTATGAATAATGGAGAAATATAGATAAAATTTATTTAAAAAAAAGAAAAATTATAAATTATTTGTCGATCTCGAGATTCGAACAGAAGACCAGCAAAATACAAAGACACACCCTGCCGATCTAGCCACCAAGACTCGTACCTCGAGAGCTTCTGAAGGGTCAAAGATTCTCATTACGACTCGGCAATAAGTATTAAGTATTGTGTAAATCTGGTTTTAAAAGCACAATGCTAAGAATATTAATAGATTCTGCGCATGTGCGGGAACTTGACTCTTAAAATTCCGATAAAATATAGAAAAATTTTAAAATTATAATATTGTTTTGAAATATATGATTTGGAATGATTCATAGTAACTCTATGAATAATGGAGAAATAAAGATAAAATTTATTTAAAAAAAAGAAAAATTATAAATTATTTGTCGATATCGAGATTCGAACAGAAGAACAGCAAAATACAAGGACACAACCTGCCGATCTAGCCACCAAGACTCGTACCTCGAGAGTTTCTGAATGGTCAAAGACTCTTATTACGACTCGGCAATAAGTTTTAAGTATTGTGTAAATCTGGTTTTAAAAGCACAATGCTAAGAAGATTAATAGATTCTGCGCATGTGCGGGAAAATGACTCTTAAAATTCCGATAAAATATAGAAATATTTTAAATTTATACTATTGTTTTGAAATATATGATTTGGAATGATTCATAGTAACGCTATGAATAATGGAGAAATATAGATAAAATTTATTTAAAAAAAAGAAAAATTATAAATTATTTGTCGATCTCGAGATTCGAACAGAAGACCAGCAAAATACAATGACACACCCTGCCGATCTAGCCACCAAGACTCGTACCTCGAGAGCTGCTGAAGGGTCAAAGATTCTCATTACGACTCGGCAATAAGTTTTAAGTATTGTGTAAATCTGGTTTTAAAAGCACAATGCTAAGAATATTAATATATTCTGCGCATGTGCGGGAAAATGACTCTTAAAATTCCGATAAAATATAGAAAAATTTTAAATTTATAATATTGTTTTGAAATATATGATTTGGAATGATTCATAGTAACTCTATGAATAATGGAGAAATAAAGACAAAATTTATTTAAAAAAAGAAAAATTATAAATTATTTGTCGATCTCGAGATTCGAACAGAAGACCAGCAAAATACAATGACACACCCTGCCGATCTAGCCACCAAGACTCGTACCTCGAGAGTTTCTGAATGGTCAAAGACTCTTATTACGACTCGGCAATAAGTTTTAAGTATTGTGTAAATGTGGTTTTAAAAGCACAATGCTAAGAAGATTAATAGATTCTGCGCATATGCGGGAACTTGATTCTTAAAATTCCGATAAAATATAGAAATATTTTAAATTTATAATATTGTTTTGAAATATATGATTTGGAACGATTCATAGTAACGCTATGAATAATGGAGAAATATAGATAAAATTTATTTAAAAAAAAGAAAAATTATAAATTATTTGTCGATATCGAGATTCGAACAGAAGAACAGCAAAATACAATGACACAACCTGCCGATCTAGCCACCAAGACTCGTACCTCGAGAGTTTCTGAATGGTCAAAGACTCTTATTACGACTCGGCAATAAGTTTTAAGTATTGTGTAAATCTGGTTTTAAAAGCACAATGCTAAGAAGATTAATAGACTCTGCGCATGTGCGGGAAAATGACTCTTAAAATTCCGATAAAATATAGAAATATTTTAAATTTATAATATTGTTTTGAAATATATGATTTGGAATGATTCATAGTAACGCTATGAATAATGGAGAAATATAGATAAAATTTATTTAAAAAAAAGAAAAATTATAAATTATTTGTCGATATCGAGATTCGAACAGAAGAACAGCAAAATACAATGACACAACCTGCCGATCTAGCCACCAAGACTCGTACCTCGAGAGTTTCTGAATGGTCAAAGACTCTTATTACGACTCGGCAATAAGTTTTAAGTATTGTGTAAATCTGGTTTTAAAAGCACAATGCTAAGAATATTAATACATTCTGCGCATGTGCGGGAACTTGACTCTTAAAATTCCGATAAAATATAGAAAAATTTTAAAATTATAATATTGTTTTGAAATATATGATTTGGAATGATTCATAGTAACTCTATGAATAATGAAGAAATAAAGATAAAATTTATTTAAAAAAAAGAAAAATTATAAATTATTTGTCGATCTCGAGATTCGAACAGAAGACCAGCAAAATACAAAGACACACCCTGCCGATCTAGCCACCAAGACTCGTACCTCGAGAGCTTCTGAAGGGTCAAAGATTCTCATTACGACTCGGCAATAAGTATTAAGTATTGTGTAAATCTGGTTTTAAAAGCACAATGCTAAGAATATTAATAGATTCTGCGCATGTGCGGGAACTTGACTCTTAAAATTCCGATAAAATATAGAAAAATTTTAAAATTATAATATTGTTTTGAAATATATGATTTGGAATGATTCATAGTAACTCTATGAATAATGGAGAAATAAAGATAAAACTTATTTAAAAAAAAGAAAAATTATAAATTATTTGTCGATCTCGAGATTCGAACAGAAGACCAGCAAAATACAATGACACACCCTGCCGATCTAGCCACCAAGACTCGTACCTCGAGAGCTTCTGAAGGGTCAAAGATTCTCATTACGACTCGGCAATAAGTTTTAAGTATTGTGTAAATCTGGTTTTAAAAGCACAATGCTAAGATAATTAATAGATTCTGCGCATGTGCGGGAACTTGATTCTTAAAATTCCAATAAAATATAGAAATATTTTAAATTTATAATATTGTTTTGAAATATATGATTTGGAATGATTCATAGTAACGCTATGAATAATGGAGAAATATAGATAAAATTTATTTAAAAAAAAGAAAATTTATAAATTATTTGTCGATCTCGAGATTCGAACAGAAGACCAGCAAAATACAATGACACACCCTGCCGATCTAGCCACCAAGACTCGTACCTCGAGAGCTGCTGAAGGGTCAAAGATTCTCATTACGACTCGGCAATAAGTTTTAAGTATTGTGTAAATCTGGTTTTAAAAGCACAATGCTAAGAATATTAATATATTCTGCGCATGTGCGGGAAAATGACTCTTAAAATTCCGATAAAATATAGAAAAATTTTAAATTCATAATATTGTTTTGAAATATATGATTTGGAATGATTCATAGTAACTCTATGAATAATGGAGAAATAAAGACAAAATTTATTTAAAAAAAGAAAAATTATAAATTATTGGTCGATCTCGAGATACGAACAGAAGACCAGCAAAATACAATGTCACACCCTGTCGATCTAGCCACCAAGACTCGTGCCTCGAGAGTTTCTGAATGGTCAAAGACTCTTATTACGACTCGGCAATAAGTATTAAGTATTGTGTAAATCTGGTTTTAAAAGCACAATGCTAAGAAGATTAATAGATTATGCGCATATGCGGGAACTTGATTCTTAAAATTCCGATAAAATATAGAAATATTTTAAATTTATAATATTGTTTTGAAATATATGATTTGGAACGATTCATAGTAACGCTATGAATAATGGAGAAATATAGATAAAATTTATTTAAAAAAAAGAAAAATTATAAATTATTTGTCGATCTCGAGATTCGAACAGAAGACCAGCAAAATACAAAGACACACCCTGCCGATCTAGCCACCAAGACTAGTACCTCGAGAGCTTCTGAAGGGTCAAAGATTCTCATTACGACTCGGCAATAAGTATTAAGTATTGTGTAAATCTGGTTTTAAAAGCACAATGCTAAGAATATTAATAGATTCTGCGCATGTGCGGGAACTTGACTCTTAAAATTCCGATAAAATATAGAAAAATTTTAAAATTATAATATTGTTTTGAAATATATGATTTGGAATGATTCATAGTAACTCTAGGAATAATGGAGAAATAAAGATAAAACTTATTTAAAAAAAAAGAAAAATTATAAATTATTTGTCGATCTCGAGATTCGAACAGAAGACCAGCAAAATACAATGTCACACCCTGCCGATCTAGCCACCAAGACTCGTACCTCGAGAGCTTCTGAAGGGTCAAAGATTCTCATTACGACTCGGCAATAAGTTTTAAGTATTGTGTAAATCTGATTTTAAAAGCACAATGCTAAGATAATTAATAGATTCTGCACATGTGCGGGAACTTGATTCTTAAAATTCCAATAAAATATAGAAATATTTTAAATTTATAATATTGTTTTGAAATATATGATTTGGAATGATTCATAGTAACGCTATGAATAATGGAGAAATATAAATAAAATTTATTTAAAAAAAAGAAAATTTATAAATTATTTGTCGATCTCGAGATTCGAACAGAAGACCAGCAAAATACAATGACACACCCTGCCGATCTAGCCACCAAGACTCGTACCTCGAGAGTTTCTGAATGGTCAAAGACTCTTATTACGACTCGGCAATAAGTTTTAAGTATTGTGTAAATCTGGTTTTAAAAGCACAATGCTAAGAAGATTAATAGATTCTGCGCATATGCGGGAACTTGATTCTTAAAATTCCGATAAAATATAGAAATATTTTAAATTTATAATATTGTTTTGAAATATATGATTTGGAACGATTCATAGTAACGCTATGAATAATGGAGAAATATAGATAAAATTTATTTAAAAAAAAGAAAAATTATAAATTATTTGTCGATCTCGAGATTCGAACAGAAGACCAGCAAAATACAAAGACACACCCTGCCGATCTAGCCACCAAGACTCGTACCTCGAGAGCTTCTGAAGGGTCAAAGATTCTCATTACGATTTGGCAATAAGTATTAAGTATTGTGTAAATCTGGTTTTAAAAGCACAATGCTAAGAATATTAATATATTCTGCGCATGTGCGGGAAAATGACTCTTAAAATTCCGATAAAATATAGAAAAATTTTAAATTCATAATATTGTTTTGAAATATATGATTTGGAATGATTCATAGTAACTCTATGAATAATGGAGAAATAAAGACAAAATTTATTTAAAAAAAAAGAAAAATTATAAATTATTTGTCGATCTCGAGATTCGAACAGAAGACCAGCAAAATACAATGACACACCCTGCCGATCTAGCCACCAAGACTCGTACCTCGAGAGCTTCTGAAGGGTCAAAGATTCTCATTACGACTCGGCAATAAGTTTTAAGTATTGTGTAAATCTGGTTTTAAAAGCACAATGCTAAGATAATTAATAGATTCTGCGCATGTGCGGGAACTTGATTCTTAAAATTCCAATAAAATATAGAAATATTTTAAATTTATAATATTGTTTTGAAATATATGATTTGGAATGATTCATAGTAACGCTATGAATAATGGAGAAATATAGATAAAATTTATTTAAAAAAAAGAAAATTTATAAATTTTTTGTCGATCTCGAGATTCGAACAGAAGACCAGCAAAATACAATGACACACCCTGCCGATCTAGCCACCAAGACTCGTACCTCGAGAGCTGCTGAAGGGTCAAAGATTCTCATTACGACTCGGCAATAAGTTTTAAGTATTGTGTAAATCTGGTTTTAAAAGCACAATGCTAAGAATATTAATATATTCTGCGCATGTGCGGGAAAATGACTCTTAAAATTCCGATAAAATATAGAAAAATTTTAAATTCATAATATTGTTTTGAAATATATGATTTGGAATGATTCATAGTAACTCTATGAATAATGGAGAAATAAAGACAAAATTTATTTAAAAAAAGAAAAATTATAAATTATTTGTCGATCTCGAGATACGAACAGAAGACCAGCAAAATACAATGACACACCCTGCCGATCTAGCCACCAAGACTCGTACCTCGAGAGCTGCTGAAGGGTCAAAGATTCTCATTACAACTCGGCAATAAGTTTTATGTATTGTGTAAATCTGGTTTTAAAAGCACAATGCTAAGATAATTAATAGATTCTGCGCATGTGCGGGAACTTGAATCTAAAAATTCCGATAAAATATAGAAATATATTAACATTATAATATTGTTTTGAAATATATGATTTGGAATGATTCATAGTAACTCTATGAATAATGGAGAAATAAAGATAAAATTTATTTAAAAAAAAGAAAAATTATAAATTATTTGTCGATCTCGAGATTCGAACAGAAGACCAGCAAAATACAAAGACACACCCTGCCGATCTAGCCACCAAGACTCGTACCTCGAGAGCTTCTGAAGGGTCAACGATTCTCATTACGACTCGGCAATAAGTATTAAGTATTGTGTAAATCTGATTTTAAAAGCACAATGCTAAGAATATTAATGGATTCTGCGCATGTGCGGGAACTTGACACTTAAAATTCCGATAAAATATAGAAAAATTTTAAAATTATAATATTGTTTTGAAATATATGATTTGGAATGATTCATAGTAACTCTATGAATAATGGAGAAATAAAGATAAAATTTATTTAAAAAAAAAGAAAAATTAAAAATTATTTGTCGATATCGAGATTCGAACAGAAGAACAGCAAAATACAATGACACAACCTGCCGATCTAGCCACCAAGACTCGTACCTCGAGAGTTTTTGAATGGTCAAAGACTCTTATTACGACTCGGCAATAAGTTTTAAGTATTGTGTAAATCTGGTTTTAAAAGCACAATGCTAAGAAGATTAATAGATTCTGCGCATATGCGGGAACTTGATTCTTAAAATTCCGATAAAATATAAAAATATTTTAAATTTGAAATATTGTTTTGAAATATATGATTTGGAACGATTCATAGTAACGCTATGAATAATGGAGAAATATAGATAAAATTTATTTAAAAAAAAGAAAAATTATAAATTATTTGTCGATCTCGAGATTCGAACAGAAGACCAGCAAAATACAATGACACACCCGGCCGATCTAGCCACCAAGACTCGTACCTCGAGAGCTTCTGAAGGGTCAAAGATTCTCATTACGACTCGGCAATAAGTTTTAAGTATTGTGTAAATCTGGTTTTAAAAGCACAATGCTAAGATAATTAATAGATTCTGCGCATGTGCGGGAATTTGACTCTTAAAATTCCGATAAAATATAGAAATATTTTAAATTTATAATATTGTTTTGAAATATATGATTTGGAATGCATCATAGTAACTCTATGAATAATGGAGAAATAAAGATAAAATTTATTTAAAAAAAGAAAAATTATAAATTATTTGTCTATATCGAGATTCGAACAGAAGAACAGCAAAATACAATGACACACCGTGCCGATCTAGCCACCAACACTCGTACCTCGAGAGCTTCTGAAGGGTCAAAGATTCTAATTACGACTCGTCAATAAGTATTAAGTATTGTGTAAATCTGGTTTTAAAAGCACAATGCTAAGAATATTAATAGATTTTGCGCATGTGCGGGATCTTGACTCTTAAAATTCCGATAAAATATAGAAATATTTTAAATTTATAATATTGTTTTGAAATATATAATTTGGAATGATTCATAGTAACGCTATGAATAATGGAGAAATATAGATAAAATTTATTTAAAAAAAAGAAAAATTATAAATTATTTGTCGATCTCGAGATTCGAACGGAAGACCAGCAAAATAAAATGAAACACCCTGCCGATCTAGCCACCAAGACTCGTACCTCGAGAGCTTGTGAAGGGTCAAAGATTCTCATTACGACTCGGCAATAAGTATTAAGTATTGTGTAAATCTGGTTTTAAAAGCACAATGCTAAGAATATTAATAGATTCTGCGCATGTGCGGGAACTTGACTCTTAAAATTCCGATAAAATATAGAAATATTTTAAATTTATAATATTGTTTTGAAATATATGATTTGGAATGATTCATAGTAACTCTATGAATAATGGAGAAATAAAGATAAAATTTCTTTAAAAAAAAGAAAAATTATAAATTATTTGTCGATCTCGAGATTCGAACAGAAGATCAGCAAAATAAAATGAAACACCCTGCCGATCTAGCCACCAAGACTCGTACCTCGAGAGCTTGTGAAGGGTCAAAGATTCTCATTACGACTCGGTAATAAGTATTAAGTATTGTGTAAATCTGGTTTTAAAAGCACAATGCTAAGAATATTAATAGATTCTGCGCATGTGCGGGAACTTGACTCTTAAAATTCCGATAAAATATAGAAATATTTTAAATTTATAATATTGTTTTGAAATATATGATTTGGAATGATTCATAGTAACTCTATGAATAATGGAGAAATAAAGATAAAATTTCTTTAAAAAAAAGAAAAATTATAAATTATTTGTCGATCTCGAGATTCGAACAGAAGACCAGCAAAATACAAAGACACAAACTGCCGATCTAGCCACCAAAACTCGTACCTCGAGAGCTTCTGAAGGGTCAATCATTCTCATTACGACTCGGCAATAAGTATTAAGTATTGTGTAAATCTGGTTTTAAAAGCACAATGCTAAGAATATTAATAGATTCTGCGCATGTCCGGCAATTTGACTCTTAAAATTCTGATAAAATATAGAAACATTTTAAATTTATAATATTGTTTTGAAATTTATGATTTGGAATGATTCATAGTAACTCTCTGAATAATGGAGAAATAAATATAAAATTTATTTAAAAAAAAGAAAAATTATAAATTATTTGTCGATCTCGAGATTCGAACAGAAGAACAGCAAAATACAATAACCCACCCTGCCGATCTAGCCACCAAGACTCATACCTCGAGAGCTTTTGAAGGGTCAAAGATTCTCATTACGACTCGGCAATAAGTTTTAAGTATTGTGTAAATCTGGTTTTAAAAGCACAATGCTAAGAAGATTAATAGATTCGGCGCATGTGCGGGAACTTGACTCTTAAAATTCCGATAAAATATAGAAATATTTTAATTTTATAATATTGTTTTGAAATATATGATTTGGAATGATTCATAGTAACTCTATGAATAATGGAGAAATAAAGATAAAATTTCTTTAAAAAAAAGAAAAATTATTAATTATTTGTCGATCTCGAGATTCGAACATAAGACCAGCAAAATACAAAGACACAAACTGCCGATCTAGCCACCAAGACTCGTACCTCGACAGCTTCTGAAGGGTCAAACATTCTCATTACTACTCGGCAATAAGTATTAAGTATTGTGTAAATCTGGTTTTAAAAGCACAATGCTAAGAATATTAATAGATTCTGCGCATGTCCGGCAATTTGACTCTTAAAATTCCGATAAAATATAGAAATATTTTAATTTTATAATATTGTTTTGAAATATATGATTTGGAATGATTCATAGTAACTCTATGAATAATGGAGAAATAAAGATAAAATTTCTTTAAAAAAAAGAAAAATTATTAATTATTTGTCGATCTCGAGATTCGAACAGAAGACCAGCAAAATACAAAGACACAAACTGCCGATCTAGCCACCAAAACTCGTACCTCGAGAGCTTCTGAAGGGTCAAACATTCTCATTACGACTCGGCAATAAGTATTAAGTATTGTGTAAATCTGGTTTTAAAAGCACAATGCTAAGATAATTAATAGATTCTGCGCATGTGCGGGAACTTGATTCTTAAAATTCCGATAAAATATAGAAATATTTTAAATTTATAATATTGTTTTGAAATATATGATTTGGAATGATTAATAGTAACTCTATGAATAATGGAGAAATAAAGATAAAATTTATTTAAAAAAAAGAAAAATTATAAATTATTTGTCGAACTCGAGATTCGAACAGAAGACTAGCAAAATACAATGACACACCCTGCCGATCTAGCCACCAAGACTCGTATCTCGAGAGCTTCTGAAGGGTCAAAGATTCTCATTACGACTCGGCAATAAGTTTTAAGTATTGTGTAAATCTGGTTTTAAAAGCACAATGCTAAGAATATTAATAGATTCTGCGCATGTCCGGCAATTTGACTCTTAAAATTCTGATAAAATATAGAAACATTTTAAATTTATAATATTGTTTTGAAATATATGATTTGGAATGATTCATAGTAACTCTATGAATAATGGAGAAATATAGATAAAATTTATTTAAAAAAAAGAAAATTTATAAATTTTTTGTCGATCTCGAGATTCGAACAGAAGACCAGCAAAATACAATGACACACCCTGCCGATCTAGCCACCAAGACTCGTATCTCGAGAGCTTCTGAAGGGTCAAAGATTCTCATTACGACTCGGCAATAAGTTTTAAGTATTGTGTAAATCTGGTTTTAAAAGCACAATGCTAAGATAATTAATAGATTCTGCGCATGTGCGGGAACTTGATTCTTAAAATTCCAATAAAATATAGAAATATTTTAAATTTATAATATTGTTTTGAAATATATGATTTGGAATGATTCATAGTAACGCTATGAATAATGGAGAAATATAGATAAAATTTATTTAAAAAAAAGAAAATTTATAAATTTTTTGTCGATCTCGAGATTCGAACAGAAGACCAGCAAAATACAATGACACACCCTGCCGATCTAGCCACCAAGACTCGTACCTCGAGAGCTGCTGAAGGGTCAAAGATTCTCATTACGACTCGGCAATAAGTTTTAAGTATTGTGTAAATCTGGTTTTAAAAGCACAATGCTAAGAATATTAATATATTCTGCGCATGTGCGGGAAAATGACTCTTAAAATTCCGATAAAATATAGAAAAATTTTAAATTCATAATATTGTTTTGAAATATATGATTTGGAATGATTCATAGTAACTCTATGAATAATGGAGAAATAAAGACAAAATTTATTTAAAAAAAGAAAAATTATAAATTATTTGTCGATCTCGAGATACGAACAGAAGACCAGCAAAATACAATGACACACCCTGCCGATCTAGCCACCAAGACTCGTACCTCGAGAGTTTCTGAATGGTCAAAGACTCTTATTACGACTCGGCAATAAGTTTTAAGTATTGTGTAAATCTGGTTTTAAAAGCACAATGCTAAGAAGATTAATAGATTCTGCGCATATGCGGGAACTTGATTCTTAAAATTCCGATAAAATATAGAAATATTTTAAATTTATAATATTGTTTTGAAATATATGATTTGGAACGATTCATAGTAACGCTATGAATAATGGAGAAATATAGATAAAATTTATTGAAAAAAAAGAAAAATTATAAATTATTTGTCGATCTCGAGATTCGAACAGAAGACCAGCAAAATACAATGACAAACCCTGCCGATCTAGCCACCAAGACTCGTACCTCGAGAGCTGCTGAAGGGTCAAAGATTCTCATTACAACTCGGCAATAAGTTTTATGTATTGTGTAAATCTGGTTTTAAAAGCACAATGCTAAGATAATTAATAGATTCTGCGCATGTGCGGGAACTTGACTCTAAAAATTCCGATAAAATATAGAAATATATTAAATTTATAATATTGTTTTGAAATATATGATTTGGAATGATTCATAGTAACTCTATGAATAATGGAGAAATAAAGATAAAATTTATTTAAAAAAAAGAAAAATTATAAATTATTTGTCGATCTCGAGATTCGAACAGAAGACCAGCAAAATACAAAGACACACCCTGCCGATCTAGCCACCAAGACTCGTACCTCGAGAGCTTCTGAAGGGTCAAAGATTCTCATTACGACTCGGCAATAAGTATTAAGTATTGTGTAAATCTGATTTTAAAAGCACAATGCTAAGAATATTAATGGATTCTGCGCATGTGCGGGAACTTGACACTTAAAATTCCGATAAAATATAGAAAAATTTTAAAATTATAATATTGTTTTGAAATATATGATTTGGAATGATTCATAGTAACTCTATGAATAATGGAGAAATAAAGATAAAATTTATTTAAAAAAAAAGAAAAATTAAAAATTATTTGTCGATATCGAGATTCGAACAGAAGAACAGCAAAATACAATGACACAACCTGCCGATCTAGCCACCAAGACTCGTACCTCGAGAGTTTTTGAATGGTCAAAGACTCTTATTACGACTCGGCAATAAGTTTTAAGTATTGTGTAAATCTGGTTTTAAAAGCACAATGCTAAGAAGATTAATAGATTCTGCGCATATGCGGGAACTTGATTCTTAAAATTCCGATAAAATATAAAAATATTTTAAATTTGAAATATTGTTTTGAAATATATGATTTCGAACGATTCATAGTAACGCTATGAATAATGGAGAAATATAGATAAAATTTATTTAAAAAAAAGAAAAATTATAAATTATTTGTCGATCTCGAGATTCGAACAGAAGACCAGCAAAATACAATGACACACCCGGCCGATCTAGCCACCAAGACTCGTACCTCGAGAGCTTCTGAAGGGTCAAAGATTCTCATTACGACTCGGCAATAAGTTTTAAGTATTGTGTAAATCTGGTTTTAAAAGCACAATGCTAAGATAATTAATAGATTCTGCGCATGTGCGGGAATTTGACTCTTAAAATTCCGATAAAATATAGAAATATTTTAAATTTATAATATTGTTTTGAAATATATGATTTGGAATGCATCATAGTAACTCTATGAATAATGGAGAAATAAAGATAAAATTTATTTAAAAAAAGAAAAATTATAAATTATTTGTCTATATCGAGATTCGAACAGAAGAACAGCAAAATACAATGACACACCGTGCCGATCTAGCCACCAACACTCGTACCTCGAGAGCTTCTGAAGGGTCAAAGATTCTAATTACGACTCGTCAATAAGTATTAAGTATTGTGTAAATCTGGTTTTAAAAGCACAATGCTAAGAATATTAATAGATTTTGCGCATGTGCGGGAACTTGACTCTTAAAATTCCGATAAAATATAGAAATATTTTAAATTTATAATATTGTTTTGAAATATATAATTTGGAATGATTCATAGTAACGCTATGAATAATGGAGAAATATAGATAAAATTTATTTAAAAAAAAGAAAAATTATAAATTATTTGTCGATCTCGAGATTCGAACGGAAGACCAGCAAAATAAAATGAAACACCCTGCCGATCTAGCCACCAAGACTCGTACCTCGAGAGCTTGTGAAGGGTCAAAGATTCTCATTACGACTCGGCAATAAGTATTAAGTATTGTGTAAATCTGGTTTTAAAAGCACAATGCTAAGAATATTAATAGATTCTGCGCATGTGCGGGAACTTGACTCTTAAAATTCCGATAAAATATAGAAATATTTTAAATTTATAATATTGTTTTGAAATATATGATTTGGAATGATTCATAGTAACTCTATGAATAATGGAGAAATAAAGATAAAATTTCTTTAAAAAAAAGAAAAATTATAAATTATTTGTCGATCTCGAGATTCGAACAGAAGATCAGCAAAATAAAATGAAACACCCTGCCGATCTAGCCACCAAGACTCGTACCTCGAGAGCTTGTGAAGGGTCAAAGATTCTCATTACGACTCGGCAATAAGTATTAAGTATTGTGTAAATCTGGTTTTAAAAGCACAATGCTAAGAATATTAATAGATTCTGCGCATGTGCGGGAACTTGACTCTTAAAATTCTGATAAAATATAGAAACATTTTAAATTTATAATATTGTTTTGAAATATATGATTTGGAATGATTCATAGTAACTCTCTGAATAATGGAGAAATAAATATAAAATTTATTTAAAAAAAAGAAAAATTATAAATTATTTGTCGATCTCGAGATTCGAACAGAAGAACAGCAAAATACAATAACCCACCCTGCCGATCTAGCCACCAAGACTCATACCTCGAGAGCTTTTGAAGGGTCAAAGATTCTCATTACGACTCGGCAATAAGTTTTAAGTATTGTGTAAATCTGGTTTTAAAAGCACAATGCTAAGAAGATTAATAGATTCGGCGCATGTGCGGGAACTTGACTCTTAAAATTCCGATAAAATATAGAAATATTTTAATTTTATAATATTGTTTTGAAATATATGATTTGGAATGATTCATAGTAACTCTATGAATAATGGAGAAATAAAGATAAAATTTCTTTAAAAAAAAGAAAAATTATTAATTATTTGTCGATCTCGAGATTCGAACATAAGACCAGCAAAATACAAAGACACAAACTGCCGATCTAGCCACCAAGACTCGTACCTCGACAGCTTCTGAAGGGTCAAACATTCTCATTACGACTCGGCAATAAGTATTAAGTATTGTGTAAATCTGGTTTTAAAAGCACAATGCTAAGAATATTAATAGATTCTGCGCATGTCCGGCAATTTGACTCTTAAAATTCCGATAAAATATAGAAATATTTTAATTTTATAATATTGTTTTGAAATATATGATTTGGAATGATTCATAGTAACTCTATGAATAATGGAGAAATAAAGATAAAATTTCTTTAAAAAAAAGAAAAATTATTAATTATTTGTCGATCTCGAGATTCGAACAGAAGACCAGCAAAATACAAAGACACAAACTGCCGATCTAGCCACCAAAACTCGTACCTCGAGAGCTTCTGAAGGGTCAAACATTCTCATTACGACTCGGCAATAAGTATTAAGTATTGTGTAAATCTGGTTTTAAAAGCACAATGCTAAGATAATTAATAGATTCTGCGCATGTGCGGGAACTTGATTCTTAAAATTCCGATAAAATATAGAAATATTTTAAATTTATAATATTGTTTTGAAATATATGATTTGGAATGATTAATAGTAACTCTATGAATAATGGAGAAATAAAGATAAAATTTATTTAAAAAAAAGAAAAATTATAAATTATTTGTCGAACTCGAGATTCGAACAGAAGACTAGCAAAATACAATGACACACCCTGCCGATCTAGCCACCAAGACTCGTATCTCGAGAGCTTCTGAAGGGTCAAAGATTCTCATTACGACTCGGCAATAAGTTTTAAGTATTGTGTAAATCTGGTTTTAAAAGCACAATGCTAAGAATATTAATAGATTCTGCGCATGTCCGGCAATTTGACTCTTAAAATTCTGATAAAATATAGAAACATTTTAAATTTATAATATTGTTTTGAAATATATGATTTGGAATGATTCATAGTAACTCTATGAATAATGGAGAAATAAATATAAAATTTATTTAAAAAAAAGAAAAATTATAAATTATTTGTCGAACTCGAGATTCGAACAGAAGACCAGCAAAATACAATGACACACCCTGCCGATCTAGCCACCAAGACTCGTATCTCGAGAGCTTCTGAAGGGTCAAAGATTCTCATTACGACTCGGCAATAAGTTTTAAGTATTGTGTAAATCTGGTTTTAAAAGCACAATGCTAAGAAGATTAATAGATTCTGCGCATGTGCGGGACATTGACTCTTAAAATTCCGATAAAATATAGAAATATTTTAAATTTATATTATTGTTTCGAAATATATGATTTGGAATGATTCATAGTAACGCTATGAATTATGGAGAAATAAAGATAAAATTTCTTTAAAAAAAAGAAAAATTATAAATTATTTGTCGATCTCGAGATTCGAACAGAAGACCAGCAAAATACAAAGACACAAACTGCCGATCTAGCCACCAAAACTCGTACCTCGAGATCTTCTGAAGGGTCAAACATTCTCATTACGACTCGGATAAGTATTAAGTATTGTGTAAATCTAGTTTTAAAAGCACAATGCTAAGAATATTAATAGATTCTGCGCATGTGCGGCAATTTGACTCTTAAAATTCTGATAAAATATAGAAATATTTTAAATTTATAATATTGTTTTGAAATATATGATTTGGAATGATTCATAGTAACTCTATGAATAATGGAGAAATAAATATAAACTTTATTTCAAAAAAAGAAAAATTATAAATTATTTGTCGATCTCGAGATTCGAACAGAAGAACAGCAAAATACAATGACCCACGATGCCGATCTAGACACCAAGACTCGTACCTCGAGAGTTTCTAAATGGTCAAAGACTCTTATTACGACTCGGCAATAAGTTTTAAGTATTGTGTAAATCTGGTTTTAAAAGCACAATGCTAAGAAGATTAATAGATTCTGCGCATGTGCGGGAACTTGATTCTTAAAATTCCGATAAAATATAGAAATATTTTAAATTTATACTATTGTTTTGAAATATATGATTTGGAATGATTCATAGTAACGCTATGAATAATGGAGAAATATAGATAAAATTTATTTAAAAAAAAGAAAAATTATAAATTATTTTTCGATCTCGAGATTCGAACAGAAGACCAGCAAAATACAAAGACACGCCCTGCCGATCTAGCCACCAAGACTCGTACCTCGAGAGCTTCTGAAGGGTCAAAGATTCTCATTACGACTCGGCAATAAGTATTAAGTATTGTGTAAATCTGGTTTTAAAAGCACAATGCTAAGAATGTTAATAGATTCTGCGCATGTGCGGGAACTTGACTCTTAAAATTCCGATAAAATATAGAAATATATTAGATTCATAATATTGTTTTGAAATATATGATTTGGAATGATTCATAGTAACTCTATGAATAATAGAGAAATAAAGATAAAATTTATTTAAAAAAAAGAAAAATTATAAATTATTTGTCGAACTCGAAGTTCGAACAGAAGACCAGCAAAATACAATGACACACCCTGCCGATCTAGCCACCAATACTCGTATCTCGAGAGCTTCTGAAGGGTCAAAGATTCTCATTACGACTCGGCAATAAGTTTTAAGTATTGTGTAAATCTGGTTTTAAAAGCACAATGCTAAGAAGATTAATAGATTCTGCGCATGTGCGGGACATTGACTCTTAAAATTCCGATAAAATATAGAAATATTTTAAATTTATATTATTGTTTCGAAATATATGATTTGGAATGATTCATAGTAACGCTATGAATTATGGAGAAATAAAGATAAAATTTCTTTAAAAAAAAGAAAAATTATAAATTATTTGTCGATCTCGAGATTCGAACAGAAGACCAGCAAAATACAATGACACACCCTGCCGATCTAGCCACCAAAACTCGTACCTCGAGAGCTTCTGAAGGGTCAAACATTCTCATTACGACTCGGCAATAAGTATTAAGTATTGTGTAAATCTAGTTTTAAAAGCACAATGCTAAGAATATTAATAGATTCTGCGCATGTGCGGCAATTTGACTCTTAAAATTCTGATAAAATATAGAAATATTTTAAATTTATAATATTGTTTTGAAATATATGATTTGGAATGATTCATAGTAACTCTATGAATAATGGAGAAATAAATATAAACTTTATTTCAAAAAAAGAAAAATTATAAATTATTTGTCGATCTCGAGATTCGAACAGAAGAACAGCAAAATACAATGACCCACGATGCCGATCTAGACACCAAGACTCGTACCTCGAGAGTTTCTAAATGGTCAAAGACTCTCATTACGACTCGGCAATAAGTTTTAAGTATTGTGTAAATCTGGTTTTAAAAGCACAATGCTAAGAAGATTAATAGATTCTGCGCATGTGCGGGAACTTGATTCTTAAAATTCCGATAAAATATAGAAATATTTTAAATTTATACTATTGTTTTGAAATATATGATTTGGAATGATTCATAGTAACGCTATGAATAATGGAGAAATATAGATAAAATTTATTTAAAAAAAAGAAAAATTATAAATTATTTTTCGATCTCGAGATTCGAACAGAAGACCAGCAAAATACAAAGACACGCCCTGCCGATCTAGCCACCAAGACTCGTACCTCGAGAGCTTCTGAAGGGTCAAAGATTCTCATTACGACTCGGCAATAAGTATTAAGTATTGTGTAAATCTGGTTTTAAAAGCACAATGCTAAGAATGTTAATAGATTCTGCGCATGTGCGGGAACTTGACTCTTAAAATTCCGATAAAATATAGAAATATTTTAAATTTATAATATTGTTTTGAAATATATGATTTGGAATGATTAATAGTAACTCTATGAATAATGGAGAAATAAAGATAAAATTTATTTAAAAAAAAGAAAAATTATAAATTATTTGTCGAACTCGAAGTTCGAACAGAAGACCAGCAAAATACAATGACACACCCTGCCGATCTAGCCACCAATACTCGTATCTCGAGAGCTTCTGAAGGGTCAAAGATTCTCATTACGACTCGGCAATAAGTTTTAAGTATTGTGTAAATCTGGTTTTAAAAGCACAATGCTAAGAAGATTAATAGATTCTGCGCATGTGCGGGAACTTGATTCTTAAAATTCCGATAAAATATAGAAATATTTTAAATTTATAATATTGTTTCGAAATATATGATTTGGAATGATTCATAGTAACGCTATGAATAATGGAGAAATATAGATAAAATTTATTTAAAAAAAAGAAAAATTATAAATTATTTGTCGATCTCGTGATTCGAACGGAAGACCAGCAAAATAAAATGACACACCCTGCCGATCTAGCCACCAACACTCGTACCTCGAGAGTTTCTGAATTGTCAAAGACTCTCATTACGACTCGGCAATAAGTATTAAGTATTGTGTAAATCTGGTTTTAAAAGCACAATGCTAAGAATATTAATAGATTCTGCGCATGTGCGGGAATTTGACTCTTAAAATTCCGATAAAATATAGAAATATTTTAAATTTATAATATTGTTTTGAAATATATGATTTGGAATGATTCATAGTAACTCTATGAATAATGGAGAAATAAAGATAAAATTTCTTTAAAAAAAAGAAAAATTATAAATTATTTGTCGATCTCGAGATTCGAACAGAAGACCAGCAAAATATAAAGACACAAACTGCCGATCTAGCCACCAAAACTCGACCTTGAGAGCTTCTGAAGGGTTAAACATTCTCATTACGACTCGGCAATAAGTAGTAAGTATTGTGTAAATCTGGTTTTAAAAGCACAATGCTAAGAATATTAATAGATTCTGCGCATGTGCGGCAATTTGACTCTTAAAATTCTGATAAAATATAGAAATATTTTAAATTTATAATATTGTTTTGAAATATATGATTTGGAATGATTCATAGTAACTCTATGAATAATGGAGAAATAAATATAAAATTTATTTAAAAAAAAGAAAAATTATAAATTATTTGTCGATCTCGAGATTCGAACAGAAGAACAGCAAAATACAATGACCCACTCTGCCGATCTAGCCACCAACACTCGTACCTCGAGAGCTTCTGAAGGGTCAAAGATTCTCGTTACCACTCGTCAATAAGTATTAAGTATTGTGTAAATCTGGTTTTAAAAGCACAATGCTAAGAATATTAATAGATTTTGCGCATGTGCGGGAACTTGACTCTTAAAATTCCGATAAAATATAGAAATATTTTAAATTTATATTATTGTTTCGAAATATATGATTTGGAATGATTCATAGTAACGCTATGAATAATGGAGAAATATAGATAAAATTTATTTATAAAAAAGAAAAATTATAAATTATTTGTCGATCTCGAGATTCGAAAGAAGACCAGCAAAATACAATGACACACCCTTCCGATCTAGCCAGCAAGACTCGTACCTCGAGAGCTTCTGAAGGGTCAAAGATTCTCATTACGACTCGGCAATAAGTATTAAGTATTGTGTAAATCTGGTTTTAAAAGCACAATGCTAAGAATATTAATAGATTCTGCGCATGTGCGGGAATTTGACTCTTAAAATTCCGATAAAATATAGAAATATTTTAAATTTATAATATTGTTTTGAAATATATGATTTGGAATGATTCATAGTAACTCTATGAATAATGGAGAAATAAAGATAAAATTTCTTTAAAAAAAAGAACAATTATAAATTATTTGTCGATCTCGAGATTCGAACAGAAGACCAGCAAAATACAAAGACACAAACTGCCGATCTAGCCACCAAAACTCGTACCTTGAGAGCTTCTGAAGGGTCAAACATTCTCATTACGACTCGGCAATAAGTATTAAGTATTGTGTAAATCTGGTTTTAAAAGCACAATGCTAAGAATATTAATAGATTCTGCGCATGTGCGGCAATTTGACTCTTAAAATTCTGATAAAATATAGAAATATTTTAAATTTATAATATTGTTTTGAAATATATGATTTGGAATGATTCATAGTAACTCTATGAATAATGGAGAAATAAATATAAAATTTATTTAAAAAAAAGAAAAATTATAAATTATTTGTCGATCTCGAGATTCGAACAGAAGAACAGCAAAATACAATGACCCACTCTGCCGATCTAGCCACCAACACTCGTACCTCGAGAGCTTCTGAAGGGTCAAAGATTCTCGTTACCACTCGTCAATAAGTATTAAGTATTGTGTAAATCTGGTTTTAAAAGCACAATGCTAAGAATATTAATAGATTTTGCGCATGTGCGGGAACTTGACTCTTAAAATTCCGATAAAATATAGAAATATTTTAAATTTATAATATTGTTTTGAAATATATGATTTGGAATGATTAATAGTAACTCTATGAATAATGGAGAAATAAAGATAAAATTTATTTAAAAAAAAGAAAAATTATAAATTATTTGTCGAACTCGAGATTCGAACAGAAGACCAGCAAAATACAATGACACACCCTGCCGATCTAGCCACCAAGACTCGTACCTCGAGAGCTTCTGAAGGGTCAAAGATTCTCATTACGACTCGGCAATAAGTATTATGTATTGTGTAAATCTGGTTTTAAAAGCACAATGCTAAGAATATTAATAGATTCTGCGCATGTGCGGGAATTTGACTCTTAAAATTCCGATAAAATAGAGAAATATTTTAAATTTATAATATTGTTTTGAAATATATGATTTGGAATGATTCATAGTAACTCTATGAATAATGGAGAAATAAATATAAAATTTATTTAAAAAAAAGAAAAATTATAAATTATTTGTCGATCTCGAGATTCGAACAGAAGAACAGCAAAATACAATGACCCACTCTGCCGATCTAGCCACCAACACTCGTACCTCGAGAGCTTCTGAAGGGTCAAAGATTCTCATTACGACTCGGCAATAAGTTTTAAGTATTGTGTAAATCTGGTTTTAAAAGCACAATGCTAAGAAGATTAATAGATTCTGCGCATGTGCGGGAATTTGACTCTTAAAATTCCGATAAAATATAGAAATATTTTAAATTTATAATATTGTTTTGAAATATATGATTTGGAAAGATTCATAGTAACTCTATGAATAATGGAGAAATAAAGATA